>NW_023994130.1:512500-655000 GCF_015586225.1 Lucilia sericata | reverse complement strand
TACGATATTGATTTCAGATAATAGCATTAAGGACGTAAGCATTTCCGAACATTAGAAACGTTTATACTTAAAAAGAACACCCCTAATATATATTCGTATTACACATAACTCTACTACAGACATACATACCACCATACATATGTATATTGGGGTTTTTTTCTATGTGTTAATGTGTAGAATATTGAATAGGTTCCATTAAGCGGAATGATTACATTGATTTCATTTTTATCGCAATTTAGAAGTAGTATTAGTAAAATTGTTAAAAATTATCTCGACTTAAAAACTTATCATACGCATGATTGATTTACTAAATTATTGTGACTATTTATAAATATCCAATAGTATAACCACGATTATAACATTTGCACCTCTACACAGTCATTCACACATACGGACAATATGTTTATTCAATGAATTTTGAATGGATGTCGATTATAATCACTCATACAATTTTACTATATACACAACACATTAGAGTGCTCCAAAAAAAAAAACGAAGTTGCCAAATTTGCCCGTCCCTCCTCTAGAATTGTTCGATGGCTTGTAAAACTATGTCATACAAAAATTAGGCTGATAGAATAACGTTAACAGGTGCCGTAACGGCTCTGAAGTTTCCAAGTGCATTTACAAGGGATAAAATCAATTTTTTCAGTTTTTTCCAAAATTTGTTATTTAACAATAAACTTTGCACTTTTTTGTGAAAGATTCAAAATGTACACATAATAAGCATTTCGGAAACATATAAAACACGAAAATTGGTTGAAAAATTTTAAAGTTATTGCAAATTCCCCAGACCATTAACGTGTCTCTCAGTACATGAATTCGAAATGTGACAAAAAAAATTAAAATTTTTTAGTATATATTGTAAAAAAACCATTTTGTTACATAAAATATATCTACATTTGTCCTTATACGATAACGCAAACTTGTTCTTAGCTATGATTAAAAAAAGTTTTATTTTTTCAACGGCCGTTTCAAATTTCCAATTTCAGTTTTTTTTTTGAAACTTTTTTAAACAAATTTTAAAATCTTTGGGGATTTATGAACAATAGATAAGGGAATAAAACGGTAAAAAAATTTAATACTTCTTACAGTTTAGCTGTACCTGCGATTTTTATATCTTTCCGAAATGCTTATTATGTGTACATTACGATTCCTTCACAAAAAAGTGCAAAGTTTGTTATTAAATGGCAAATTTTGAGATAAAACTGAAAAAAATCGATTTTTTAACCTTTTGTATGACATAGTTTTACAACCAATAGAACAATTCTAGAGGGGGGACGGCCTGTCGGATAAAATTGTTTTTCCATCATACAAGCTTGGAGCACTCTAATATACATACATACATCGTATGTAATGTGTCTTGGTGTAATTGCGGTGATATTTAATTTTAGATTTTAGTTCAAATAAAATTATTTAGTATATAGTGCGCATAGAGTTAATGTTTAATTGCGGTAACTACAAATTTCATTTCCGTTTCCATAATACAGCGATTATATTGTAATAAGCTCTTTAAATGATGATTTGTTAAACTTAGCAAATATTATTTATTTAACCAGGGCACAGTAGGGTAGAATCGAAGTTGTTTGGAAGTAAATATAAACAAGTTAGAGTGCTATATTCGGCTGAGCCGAATCTTAAATACCCTCCACCAGCAACTTTTGTATTAATACATTTCTAATTAATAAAATATTTGTAGAAATAAGTTTTCTCATGTGTTAAATAGAAAAATCCCAAGATTTAAACGGCTTAAATCTACTACAATTCCAAGATTTATTGAACATTAGAAACGCCACTTTCATTTTAATTTTTATAGCGCCCTAAGATATGCTTTAGCGATATTAAGTATTTGCATGTATGCATGTGTGTGAAAGATTTAAGGATTTTAAAAATACATACATATATATATATATAATTTTGTTCTACACAAATTGATAATGCAAATAGTTAAATACGGTTAAAGCGCTTTTAGGGGCAGGACCTAGTATGAGAGATATGACCAAATATAGACCGATCGTGAAAAATTTTTGAAATAGCATTAAGTGCTTTTTGCATTACAAAATAGTATTTATGAACAAAAATAGTATTTATTTATATCATTATTTGGTAATGAGTTATGTGCCTATAAGTGTTTTTCTGAAAGGGACCTTGTATGGGAGCTATGATCAATTATGGATCGATAGGAAAACAATTTCACAGTAATATTTCTCTGTATATGAGCAATATTTTTGCCAAACTTTATATGGATATCTTAATTTAGTAATGAGTTATGTGCGTTTAAGTGATTTTCGGGAGGGGACCTTGTATGGGAGCTATGACCAGTTATGGACCGATCGGAAAAAAAATTATCTGTAATATTTCTGTGCATATGAGTAATATTTGTACCATATGGGTATCTTAATTACGTAATGAGTTATGCGCGTTTACATAAGTGATTTTCGGGAGGGGACCTTGTATGGGAGCTATGACCAATTATGCACCGATCGAAAAAAATTTTCACAGTAATATTTCTGTGCATATGAGTAATACTTGTGCCAAATTTTATATTGATATCTTAATTTAGTAATGTGTTATGCGCGTTTAAGTGATTTTCGGGAGGGGACCTTGTATGGGAGCTATGACCAATTATGGACCGATCGGAAAAAAATTTCACAGTAATATTTCTATGCATATGGGCAATACTTATACCAAATTTTATATGGATATCTTAATTTAGTTATGAGTTAAGCGCGTTTAAAGATTTTCGGGAGGGGACCTTGTATGGGAGCTATGACCAATTATGGACCGATCGGAAAAAAATTTCACAGTAATATTTCTATGCATATGGGCAATACTTATACCAAGTTTTATTTGGATATCTTAATTTAGTAATGAGTTATGCGCGTTTAAGTGATTTTCGGGAGGGGACCTTGTATGGGAGCTATGTCCAATTATGGACCGATCCATAAAATTTTTCCTCTGAAAGAATTCTATTGACATAAGATTTTAATTTGTAAAATTTTGTGAAGATATCGACATTGTGGCGGAAGTTATTAACAAAAAACCCATTCTCCGGGAATATGTACTTTTGTATGGGAGGTATATGAAATTGTGGACCGATTCTGGCAATTTTCAGCAGGGATCAAGATCTTGTGCAGAAACTAATGTATGGTGATTTCCATGGAATTATCTTGCATAGTTTTCGAGAAAACTACATCAGAATGTGTAAAAAATGCTTATTTTTTTCCTAGGTTGTTTTAAATTTTGATTAATAACTTTTCCCGGTGTGAACCGATTTTTCCCATTTGCAACACCAAACAACTTAGGAAAATGAAGAACATTTTGGGTGAATTTGGTTAAGCTCTATTGCTTCGTTTTATCGTGAGCGTGTTTTACACAGACAGACGGACATAGCTAAATCGACTCAGAATTTGATAAGGACCCAGAATATATATACTTTGTTGGGTCTCAGATGAATATTTCTTGGTGTTACACACGGAATGACAAAGTTATATATACCCTCTATCACCACTGATGGTGGTGGAGGGTATAAAAACTGAACTATAATTGAACTAGAACTGAACTGAAGTAGAATTTAAACAATTTTTATCGATATTTTATATTTAGCCAAATTGTTTCTAGGATGTTCAGTGGTTTCTCAAAAATAGTATTTCTTTCTGTATTTCCACTTTTAATATTTGTAGGTTTTTTTAATGTTTATTTCGATTATGAAAAAAATTATTAAAATAGAGCAATGTTGTTCTGTAAAATTTTTAAATTAACATTAGTTCTGATACATTTTTTCTAATGCTTATTTTTGGCAAATAAATCATAAATAACAAAAAGAAAAAATGTTTGCTAGTATCACATATAAACATACTTCGACATATACAGAAACCCTTTTTTTACTCGTAACCACACAGGATGTAGGATAATGGGTCATTTAAAAAATTTTAGTTACAGTGTTGCCACGTTATAAAAACAATTTAAAAATTTAGTTTCTAATTAAGATTACAATTTAAAATATATTTTATAGGTAAGAGTTGCTGGAATTTTGCTAATTGATAAGCTGCTACTCTAATATTTTAACTTATTGACACTTCTAAGTAATTTCAAATTTTTGGAAAAGGCACATTAATTTCACCAAGAACATAAAAAAACAAGTAAGTGAATTTTGTTATTGTTACAAATTAAAATTTAATTCAGTCACTAGTACTTAACAAATCTCAATTTAATAGTTTACTTAAATCTGAATTAATCTGGCAAGGTCTGAATGAATTTAAAATTTTATTCATACAGACAAACTTTCAATCTCATTGTAAGTATTATTTTACTTACCAGTTCGTACTACTTATACTACATACTTTCACTTTCACAATTTGTTAAGAAGGAGATGCAAGTTGATGGGTGGGAAAAACAGTTTGTGTGTTGACTTGAAAATACATACCGTCATACTGAATGGTTGTCTACTGAATGGTCCATAAATGATGAAAAGAAAAACGATATTTGCATTTTACATACAAATACATATTTGACATACATTAACATACATACAAATAAGTAATTCTAAATATGGATGTGAAAGATATAACATATTCAGATCTTATATATAGAATGTAGTAGAAAAGTAGATAATCAGACATATACATGCACTTACATTAATACCTATGTACATTTGTATGTACTACATACATACATAGAAGTTTCAGATGTAGAAATTTTATAACCCGGGTAAACATTTTGAATTCGATAAAGTTTTGTTTTTGAGATTTCAATAGAAACTGAACTAGAAGTCAACTAGAACTGAACTAGAACTGAACTAGAACTAGAACTGAACTAGAACTGAACTAGAACTGAACTAGAACTGAACTAGAACTGAACTAGAACTGAACTAGAACTGAACTAACTGAGAACTGAACTAGAAACTGAACTAGAACTGAACTAGAACTGAACTAGAACTGAACTAGAACTGAACTAGAACTGAACTAGAACTGAACTAGAACTGAACTAGAACTGAACTAGAACTGAACTAGAACTGAACTAGAACTGAACTAGAACTGAACTAGAACTGAACTAGAACTGACTAGAACTGAACTAGAACTGAACTAGAACTGAACTAGAACTGAACTAGAACTGAACTAGAACTGAACTAGAACTGAACTAGAACTGAACTAGAACTGAACTAGAACTAGAACTAGAACTGAACTAGAACTGAACTAGAACTGAACTAGAACTGAACTAGAACTGAACTAGAACTGAACTAGAACTGACTAGAACTGAACTAGAAACTGAACTAGAACTGAACTAGAACTGAACTAGAACTGAACTAGAACTGAACTAGAACTGAACTAGAATTGAACTAGAACTGAACTAGAACTGAACTAGAACTGAACTAGAACTGAACTAGAACTGAACTAGAACTGAACTAGAACTGAACTAGAACTGAACTAGAACTGAACTAGAACTGAACTAGAACTGAACTAGAACTGAACTAGAACTGAACTAGAACTGAACTAGAACTGAACTAGAACTGAACTAGAACTGAACTAGAACTGAAACTAGAACTGAACTAGAACTGAACTAGAACTGAACTAGAACTGAACTAGAACTGAACTAGAACTGAACTAGAACTGAACTAGAACTGAACTAGAACTGAATAGAACTGAACTAGAACTGAACTAGAACTGAACTAGAACTGAACTAGAACTGAACTAGAACTGAACTAGAACTGAACTAGAACTGAACTAGAACTGAACTAGAACTGAACTAGAACTGAACTAGAACTGAACTAGAACTGAACTAGAACTGAACTAGAACTGAACTAGAACTGAACTAGAACTGAACTAGAACTGAACTAGAACTGAACTGAACTAGAACTGAACTAGAACTGAACTAGAACTGAACTAGAACTGAACTAGAACTGAACTAGAACTGAACTAGAACTGAACTAGAACTGAACTAGAACTGAACTAGAACTGAACTAGAACTGAACTAGAACTGAACTAGAACTGAACTAGAACTGAACTAGAACTGAACTAGAACTGAACTAGAACTGAACTAGAACTGAACTAGAAACTGAACTAGAACTGAACTAGAACTGAACTAGAACTGAACTAGAACTGAACTAGAACTGAACTAGAACTGAACTAGAACTGAACTAGAACTGAACTAGAACTGAACTAGAACTGAACTAGAACTGAACTAGAACTGAACTAGAACTGAACTAGAACTGAACTAGAACTGAACTAGAACTGAACTAGAACTGAACTAGAACTGAACTAGAACTGAACTAGAACTGAACTAGAACTGAACTAGAACTGAACTAGAACTGAACTAGAACTGAACTAGAACTGAACTAGAACTGAACTAGAACTGAACTAGAACTGAACTAGAACTGAACTAGAACTGAAACTAGAACTGAACTAGAACTGAACTAGAACTGAACTAGAACTGAACTAGAACTGAACTAGAACTGAACTAGAACTGAACTAGAACTGAACTAGAACTGAACTAGAACTGAACTAGAACTGAACTAGAACTGAACTAGAATAACTAGAACTGAACTAGAACTGAACTAGAACTGAACTAGAACTGAACTAGAACTGAACTAGAACTGAACTAGAACTGAAACTAGAACTGAACTAGAACTGAACTAGAACCGAACTAGAACTGAACTAGAACTGAACTAGAACTGAACTAGAACTGAACTAGAACTGAACTAGAACTGAACTAGAACTGAACTAGAAACTGAACTAGAACTGAAACTAGAACTGAACTAGAACTGAACTAGAACTAAACTAGAACTGAAATAATTCGTGGTGGTATTTTTACAACCACAGGGTGAGTTGTCACCTCAGCCCTGGTGAGTGGCAATTTTCGTACATGGTTTTGTCGGCCATGTACATAGTACAGCACTTTAATCTCTGACCATTGCTGCAAAATCTAAAGTTTACAACCACGCAGATGGTTGTAAACTGTTGATTCGGCAACAGCACCTTGGGAAGTGATCGGTAGACCGAATCATGAATACATCAAGTAAGCCAAAGATCAGTTCTTACTTACAGAGAAAATTCAATTCAAAATGATGTTTCTTTATTTTGAAGATTTTAGTTGACATGAAACTTTTATCCGACTTATTAAGAATAAGTAAATATAACCGTCACATAAAATGCAAAAGGGCGTAACAACATTTTATAAAAATTTTACAAGAGAGACAAAAAACTAAATAATAAGGGTTTTTATGTAATCGTTCAAAAGCCTCGTAAACTGTGCAATCTGTGCATTTTCAATTTTACATTGAATTTGTCACGAATTGCATGGGATTTTACTTCCACAACACTGATACATTAGATCGCCTATTTGAACTGATCATTTGTGCAAATGTGTAAGTTTGTGTTTCATGAATGAGTTTTAAAAGTTTGCGACAGCATGCATTTTGATGAAATGTATCATTTTCAACCAAAAAGTAAATTTTATATTTTTGGGTTGTTACGCCCTTTTGCATTTTAGGTGACTATATACATATGTATATGTATATGAACGTACAAAAGTGCTTGAACATTTGCCTACTTATACACTTATTTGATGGTAAATTTATAAAATTGTTAAACAAAATCTTGTCTATGTTAATAAAAATTTGCTTTTCATGGGAAAATTAAATCTACTACTGAGAATAAAATAAAACTGGCAACAAAATGGTAATAAGAACAATAGGAAAAAAATTGAAAATACTTTCAATTTTTACAATAACAATAATGATGAACTTTAAAAATGATACTAGAAATGCACTTATCTACTAATATGGTAAATGGAAATAATAATGGAAATCTTTAGTTAAAAACTTTAGAAATCAGTGGCTATGATTTAAAAGCATACATGTAGTAGTTGTCTTTTAAAATAAAACATAAATGAAATTCTTTAAGAATCGGTTCATTAGTGGTTGTAAAAGAAAATAAATTTGAACATTTTTATATTTTCCAATTCATATTCAAATATACAATCTACGTTTTCTAAATTTAATTTTTCTTCTGCCAATTTTGTTTCTCCCAGGTCGTCTTATTCTGTTTCTTTGGGTTCTAATGCGCTTGCCACTTCCATTCCTAAAGCTTAATATTTTTAAAATTTGTTGAGTCCGTTTCTTGGAGAGCTTATTGCCTTTGCTTTTACCTTTTTCAACTCCATGTCCAGCTGGTCTTTTTTGTAATACACTGGAAGACTTATGATTTTGTCTAGCTGGTCTTTGTTGTGTTAGTACTCGAGAAGGCTTTTGATTTTGAGGATTGTAGATACTCTCTACTATAACTTCATTATCATCATCGTCGTCATTTCCTTCTAAGTCTGTTTGTTCATCATCTTTTTCACTATTAGGTTCTAGGTTATTCACATTTTTAGCCGTTGATGTTGCCAAAATGCTTATTATAGCTATAAGCAGTACAATACGCATCTGGTAGATATTTTGTTTTGATCAACAAATCTTTAACTGTTGAGACTAATGCGAATTTTAAATTATTTATATATTCTTTGTTTTAAAAAGTTTTAAGTATTTATTTGTATAGTTTTAGTGGATTTTGTTTAACTATTTATTTGTCTCTCTTGTATATTTTTGCTAATATTAATACAAGTGTTGAAGAGGCACATACATATACATATATTTTGTGCAAAATAACTCACGATATTGGGGTATTCAAACAAATATTTTACTGTGGACTAATCGGGAAGAAAATATTTGTTTTAAACCCTATCCCATTGCAGTGGGAAGGATATTATGCGTTTATGCCGATGTTTGTAACACCGAAAAATAATGGTCCTAAACCCATCCTAAAGTAGTTTAGGTTATTGTGGTAGCCGCCTATAGCATAGCTTTCTTAGATCCGATTATAGGTCTCGTTGTGCTACCATATGTGATTGTATAAATTTTTCCCTAATCCTGTTGGTCAACGTTATCTTCATGCCAATTCGTTGCTCTAATAAATGCGTGTATGTTCCCTGAATCGTTCTCTGAGCGACAGGTATTGTCCGTGAGTGTTCAATGACCAAACTCTTTCACTCTTAGTAAGAAGAAGCATGACACGTCACAATGTCGATATCTTCACAAAATTTTACAAATTAAAATCTTATGTCAATAGAATTCATACAGAGAAAACATTTTCTGGATGTCCATAATTGGACATAGCTCCCATACAAGGTCCCCTCCCGAAAATCACTTAAACGCGCATAACTCATTACTAAATTAAGATATCCATATAAAATTTGGTACAAGTATTACTCATATGCACAGAAATATTACGGTGAAATTTTTTTCCGATCGGTCCATAATTGGACATAGCTCCTTTACAAGGTCCCCTCCCGAAAATCACTTAAACGCGCATAACTTATTACTAAATTAAGATATCCATATAAAATTTGGTACAAGTATTACCCATATGCACAGAAATATTACCGTGAAATTTTTTTCCGATCGGTCCATAATTGGTCATAGCTCCCATACAAGGTCCTCTCCCGAAAATCACTTAAACGCACTTAACTCATTACTAATATACAGAAATATTAGTATGAGAGTTTTTTTGCATCGGTCCATAATTGGTCATAGCTCCCATATAAGGTCCCCTCCCCAAAATCACTTAAACGCACATAACTCATTACTTAATTAAGATATCCATATAAAATTTGGTACAAGTACTGCTCACATATACAGAAATATTACTATAAAATGTTTTTGGATCGTTCCATAATTGGTCATAGCTCCCATACAAGGTCCCCTCCCGAAAATCACTTTAACGCGCATAACTCATTACTAAATTAAGAAATCCATATAAAATTTGTCACAAGTATTGCTCATATACAGAGAAATATTACTGTGAAATTGGTTTCGTATCGGTCCATAATTGATGATAGCTCCCATACAAGGTCCCTTTCAGAAAAACACTTAAAGGCACATAACTCATTACAAATAGTGATACCCATAAAATATTTGGCTTAAATACTATTTTTGTACACAGAAATGTTATTTCAAAATTTTTTCACGATTGGTCTATCCTTGGTCATAGCTCCCATACAAGGTTCCCTCCCGAAAATCACTTAAACGCACATAACTCATTACCAAATATTGATATCCATACATTTAGCACAAATATTGCTCTTATATACATAAATTACACTATAAAATTGTTTTACGTTCGGCCCATATTTGGTCATAGTTCTCATACTAGGTCCCCTCCAGAAAATCACTTAAATGCTCAATATTCATTACCAAATAATGATATAGATACAGAATTTTGAAATTTTGTCTTTATATACATAATTGGTCATAGCTCCCATACAAGGTTCTTTTACGAAAATCTGTTAAACGCACATTACCCATTACCAAGTCTAGCTATTGATACAAAATTTGGCACAAATATTAGTTTTGTATACAAAAATTTTATTTCAAGATTTTTTCATGATCGGTTCATAACATTGGTGCGGTCGGTCCCATACAAGGTTCCCTTCAGAAAATCACTTAAACACACATTACTTATTACTGAATTACGATATAGATACAAAATTTTACTGAAATATAGCTTTTATGTACAGAAATTTAGCTTAAAGATTTTTTTACGATCACTCTATAATAGGTCATATCTTCCATACTAGGTCCTGCCCCTAAAAGCGCTTTAACCGTATTTAACTAGTTGCATTATCAATTTGTGTAGAACAAAATAATATATATGTATTTTGAAAATCCTTTAATCTTTCACACACATGCATACATGCAAATTACTAAATATCGCTAAGCGCTATAAAAATATAAAGAAAATGGCGTTTGTAATGTTCAACAAATCTTCGAATTGTAATATATTTAAGCTGTTTAAATCTTGGGATTTTTCTATTTAAGACATGAGTTAACTTATTTGCACAAATATTTGATCAATTAGAAAAGTATTAATATAAAAGTATCTGGTGGAGGGTATTTAAGATTCGACTCAGCCGAATATAGCACTCTAACTTGTTTTAAGTAATCTCGATAACTTATATTTATTTTTTTATGCCAAGAAATATATATTTTATTACGAGTTAAAACCAAGATTGAGTCGACTCAACTCAATTTCTGTCGACAGCAAATTTTTCTCAAATTTGGCGACGGCACAATTGAACTTAAATGCTTTATTATTAAATATAAATCACATTTTATTCTTATAACTGATGTAGGGTATTATATGGTCGGCCACGTCTGAATATAATTTCTTTCTTGTTTCTATTTGTTTTCTATTGATAATTTCTTTAATACTTATGTATTTATTCGGCTTTAATATACATACATATTTATATACCTATGCATTTAAGGATTTCAAATAATTGAAATATTTTTTTATAAATTGTTTTTTAGGTAATCAATACATATAATAAATGTGTGTATGTATACTTTGATAATAAATATGTAGATTTGGTTTTAAAACCTATAAATATTTTTGGTAACATATGGCTTATACTTTTAGTCAAAAAAAGTAAAAAATATGTTGCTGTTATAAAAGGATTAATAGACTTTATTCTAAACTGTGGATAAATTTATAAATGTATCTATATGAATTGTTCTATATGGTTATGTCCAAAAAAAAATCAAAATATATTTAGTAGGGGGGATCGACAAACTACAACTGTCGATGTTGCTAAATGAAATTTAAGTTTTGTTTATGTAGTTGTATAATAGTTCTAAATGGATTTTTTCTTCTCGAGCTCATAGAGCCAGCCTAATATCAATATGATTTTTTATATTCACTGAGAATTCTATAGATATTTGCATGTTTATATGTACTTGATATGTATACTGATATGAATTCATTTATCCATTACGATTGGATGGCTTTTTGAAATTTATATTTTTTATTTAGTATTTTAGCCTAAGCTCTCTACGTACACATTGCGAAAATTCTTAAATAAGAAAGTATTTGGACTTATAATGATGCTATAACAGATTTATAGACTTATATTAAAAATCTATGACCACTACCACATAGTTCTTCAAAACAGTTTTTAAGTGTTAAAGAAAGTCATTAAAAAACTGGTCTCGCTAAAACCAAAGAGACAAGAATATATAATGAAGTTTTTTTAATTGAATACTTTTAAAGTTTTCCAATCGAGCTTTATTTCTCACAGAAATATAAAGCTAAAGATATTACAGAACATCTTAAATTATAACTCGATTTTTAAACTTTATGTCTATCAAGAAATTAAGTGTCATAATTATTCAACAAACTTATTCCACACGAATTACAATCAGGAATTCCAATCTACAGCCCGTTTAAATATTTCTGTCACCATACGAGTCCCCGGAGGGTTTGTAAACTTCGTTAAACACTTCCTAGCAAATATACAGACACTTGATTTCCTATTTCTTTTAGCTTAATGTGTTTGTGGGCCAAAAAATTTATGTTTGAAATACTCATATTCATACATGAATAAATTCATATAAGAAAGAAAGAATGAAAAAAACATCGACATAAACTTTTACAAACTCAAACAATAATATTGACATTTTTATATACGATTGATGGTTGGTTGGTAAATTTTATTTCATTTTATTGTCAACATGTTCATGTTCTACAGATGTACATCTGCAGAAATCTATCTATCTACAGTAACACACATCATCTCTATACATACATATAAACATTCATATTCATTCATACCAAAGATAGACACATTCGTACATAAAATTAATGTATTTTCGTACACATAAATTTTCAATTGAAACATTATTTTTGGAATTTTTTTCTTTTTGAGGTTATTTTGGAAGTGAGCAGTTGAATTGCTACTGATGCTGTTGGAAATATGAAAATTGAAATATGAACCAACACATGAATCAATGTTCCAACAACATAAAGTGCGTACGTTTTTATAGTGTATGGATGGATGGATAGATGAATAGATAGATATTTTCGGAAGGTTGTGTGATAAGTTAAGGAAATTTAAATTTGTTCATTTAACAATTATAGTTATAGCGGATACATAGGTAATTATAGTGTCTGAAGCTATGGCAATCCAAAATAGCCAACAAACTTGAACTGAACTAGAATTGAACTAGAACTGAACTAGGACTGAACTAGAACTGAAATAGAACTGAAATAGAACTGAACTAGAACTGAACTAGAACTGAACTAGAACTGAACTAGAACTGAACTAGAACTGAACTAGAACTGAACTAGAACTGAACTAGAACTGAACTAGAACTGAACTAGAACTGAACTAGAACTGAACTAGAACTGAACTAGAACTGAACTAGAACTGAACTAGAACTGAACTAGAACTGAACTAGAACTGAACTAGAACTGAACTAGAACTGAACTAGAACTGAACTAGAACTGAACTAGAACTGAACTAGAACTGAACTAGAACTGAACTAGAACTGAACTAGAACTGAACTAGAACTGAACTAAACTAAACTAGAAACTAGAACTGAACTAGAACGAACTAGAACTGAACTAGAACTGAACTAGAACTGAACTAGAACTGAACTAGAACTGAACTAGAACTGAACTAGAACTGAACTAGAACTGAACTAGAACTGAACTAGAACTGAACTAGAACTGAACTAGAACTGAACTAGAACTGAACTAGAACTGAACTAGAACTGAACTAGAATGAACTAGAACTGAACTAGAACTGAACTAGAACTGAACTAGAACTGAACTAGAACTGAACTAGAACTGAACTAGAACTGAACTAGAACTGAACTAGAACTGAACTAGAACTGAACTAGAACTGAACTAGAACTGAACTAGAACTGAACTAGAACTGAACTAGAACTGAACTAGAACTGAACTAGAACTGAACTAGAACTGAACTAGAACTGAACTAGAACTGAACTAGAACTGAACTAGAACTGAACTAGAACTGAACTAGAACTGAACTAGAACTGAACTAGAACTGAACTAGAACTGAACTAGAACTGAACTAGAACTGAACTAGAACTGAACTAGAACTGAACTAGAACTGAACTAGAACTGAACTAGAACTGAACTAGAACTGAACTAGAACTGAACTAGAACTGAACTAGAACTGAACTAGAACTAAACGAACTAAACTAGAACTGAACTAGAACCGAACTAGAACTGAACTAGAACTGAACTAGAACTGAACTAGAACTGAACTAGAACTGAACTAGAACTGAACTAGAACTGAACTAGAACTGAACTAGAACTGAACTAGAACTGAACTAGAACTAGAACTGAACTAGAACTGAGAACTGAACTAGAACTGAACTAGAACTGAACTAGAACTGAACTAGAACTGAACTAGAACTGAACTAGAACTGAACTAGAACTGAACTAGAACTGAACTAGAACTGAACTAGAACTGAACTAGAACTGAACTAGAACTGAACTAGAACTAGAACTGAACTAGAACTGAACTAGAACTGAACTAGAACTGAACTAGAACTGAACTAGAACTGAACTAGAACTGAACTAGAACTGAACTAGAACTGAACTAGAACTGAACTAGAACTGAACTAGAACTAGAACTGAACTAGAACTGAACTAGAACTGAACTAGAACTGAACTAGAACTGAACTAGACTGAACTAGAACTGAACTAGAACTGAACTAGAACTGAACTAGAACTGAACTAGAACTGAACTAGAACTGAACTAGAACTGAACTAGAACTGAACTAGAACTGAACTAGAACTGAACTAGAACTGAACTAGAACTGAACTAGAACTGAACTAGAACTGAACTAGAACTGAACTAGAACTGAACTAGAACTGAACTAGAACTGAACTAGAACTGAACTAGAACTGAACTAGAACTGAACTAGAACTGAACTAGAACTGAACGTGAACCGACAACCCTCGTAATGTCCCTATAAAATTTGAAATTTTTCAAGCCCATATACAACAAATGGACGCCATTGGCAAAATGTCGCTTTAATATTATAAAAAACAATTTAAATAAATATGAATATAATATTTTTTTGTTATTGCCTGAAGTATTTATTATTTATGTTCATATATGTTGTATATATGTACATAAAGAAATTTATTTATTATTGTTGCAGGTATTTTATTATTTGTCTGGCATTAATGTTGATGATGAGAACAATAATGTAGGTTTATAGACGCGAATACAATTTGTTTACAAAAGTAAATGCAAATGAACGTTTATTTACTGTTAAAAATTTTTATTGTTTATATTTAAAGGTAAAGGATACTTATGAAAGGGCTATTATTATTTTTTCCTACAGTATACATATTTCGGAACACTTAACTGTTTTACATAAGTAGGGTTTCGGTAGCGAACTCATATTATATTTTAATAATAGCAATAATTTTTTTATGAAAATTATTGTCTTAAATAATATGAAAATTGAAGAATATTTATAATAAAAGCTTGTTTTATATGTATGTTTTTATTATTATATAAGTATATGTAAATACTTTTGCATTGCTGAATTATAATAAACTTAATAATTAATTAGCAAAACCATTTAAAAAGAGTCATCTGTTTGTAACAAAATTGGATTTAGATAATTTAAAATGGACTCAGAATACATGATTCCATTATTGTGGGTTTACTCGATGACTTATAAACGGAATGGCAAAATAACCACACATGTATGTATAAAATGAAATTGTGTTTAAAAAATGTGTGTTTCCATTTAAAATACATTACTGTCTTCCAGCACTGACATACATAGTACATATGTATATACATACAAATATTCACACCATTTCTTAATATTTAATATTTCAATTTGTGGTACATAGTTATTTGACCAACTTATTTACTGTCGAAAATAATTTGTTAAATTACAAGTGTTGACAATAGATTGCAAAAGGAGTAAGTTCCAATTTTGTCATTTTTTGCCTTTGGAATTCAGTTGTCATATTGAATTGTTACAAGGACATTAATTTAACAATTTTTTTTTTTGGCAACAAACAAAAGAATTTACTTTCACAGATTCACAACCGAAGACGAAGAAGAAAGTGCATGAGATTGTTTGCATAGAATGCATAGAATTCCGAAGAATATTGAATGATTTTATTGTCAAACCACTGCAGCAAACATACACATACATTCATATATATGTATATATGTATGTGTGTATGTGTGTACGTACTAACAGGAGTAGGCCAGCATTTAGTAGACAAAAGAGATGCTTTTATTTTGAATATTTAGGTCCTTTTTATTAAGCAGCATTCCTGTAGATTTTTGTGCATGCAAAAGCTTTGAAATATGTTTGTTCTATGTGGTATGCCTTCAAGCAGGTTAGTTCATTTTCTACTTGGCCTACATTAGAAATTCATCATTAGCCAATATGGGTATGGTTTAGATATAATTTGGTTTTGTTTTTTTGACTACCGAACAGTTTTACTTAAAATTGGGAACATGGATTCATTACATTGGGAATGTGTTACTAAACTGCAGTTACATGATAGATTACTGAATCATTTTGTGAAAATTTTGATTAAAATTTTTAAATGAAACATAAATAATGAATGGAAAATTTATCAAAAATTGTCTAAATTTAAAAATCTTTTCAGAAAGAGATGATTTATCGAAAATTTTACATAAGAAGAGAATTCACAGAGAAAATTCTCTATAAAAAGCCAATTTATCAAAAACTCTTAAAAGAAAGACAATTTATAGAAAATTCTTTATTGAAAACTCTCTATAAAAGAGAATGTATTGATAATTCTCTATAAAAAAAGAGAATTTATTGAAAATTTTCTATAAAAAAATAATTTATTAAAAATTCTCTAAAATAAGATTTTATTGAAAATTCATATCAAAAATTTTCTATTAAAAGAGAATTCTTGAAATATTCTCTATAAAAAGGGAATTTATCGAACATTCTCTATAAAATGAGGATTTATCAGATATTCTTTATAAAAAGAGAATTTATCGAATATTCTTTATAAAAAGAGAATTTATCGTACAATCTCTATAAAAAGAGAATTTAGCGAACATTGTCTATAAAAAGAGACTTTATAGAAAATTATCTATAAAAAAGAGAATTTTTCGAACATTCTCTATAAAAAGAGAATTAATCGAACATTCTCTATAAAAGGAGAATTAATCGAACATTCTCTGTAAAAAGAAAATTTATCGAAAATCTCTATAGAAAGAGAATTTATCGAAAATCTCTATAAAAAGAGAATTTATCGAAGATCTCTATAAAAATTGAATTTATCAAAAATTCTCTGTAAAAAGATATTTTATCAAAAATTCTCTATAAAAACAGAATTTATCAAAAATTCTCTATAAAAACAGAATTTATCGAAAATTATCCATAAAAAGAGAATTTATCGAAAATTCTCTATAAAAACAGAATTTATCGAAAATTCTCTATAAAAACAGAATTTATAAAAAATTCTCTGTAAAAAGGGAATTTATAGAAAATTCTCTATAAAAGGAGAATTTATGGAAAATTCTCTATAAAAAGACAATTTATCGAAAATTCCCTATAAAAAGACAATTTATCGAAAATTCCCTATAAAAAGACAATTTATGGAAAATTCCCTATAAATAGACAATTTATCGAAAATTCTCTATAAAAAGACAATTTGTCGAAAATTTCCTATAAATAGACAATTTATCGAAAATTCTCTATAAATAGACAATTTATTGAAACTACTCTATAGAAAGATAATATATCGAAAATTCTCTATAAAAAGTCAATTTATAAAAAATTCTCTACAAAAAGTCAATTTATCGAAAATTCTCTATAAAAAATCAATTTATCGAAAAATTCTGTATAAAGAGACAATTTTTCGAAAATTCTCTATAAAAATAGAATTCTTCAATGAAATCAAAATTGTCGTGCATTTTCTTTAAATAAAGATAATTTATTAAATATTCTCTTTAAATAGAAAATTATCTATATATTTTTTTTCAACGATGCCATTGCATTGGGTATGTTAGCAAAAAAATTGTAGTTATGTAAAAAGTAACAAGAATTTCATAGGAAATGAAGTAGACCAACATTGTTTTCTTCACCACAGCAAATTCTATTAAAAAAAAAAAATCGTAACAATAAATCCTTTTGTAATGCATCTCTTTTCCAAATAATTTTGGAAAGTAGAATAGAAAATAACTGCAACAAACACAATATCAACAATGTAGTGATTTGTGTACAACTTTAGCTTTATTCAACTTTTTAACAATAATTCAAATCGACAAGTATGAAAATGAATTTTCTGTGTGATAATAAAAAAAAAAAAAAAATGAGAAAACAAAAGTGAGAATGAAATCCTTTTCTATGTATTTATGTTTATGAACAAGTGCTATAGTATTTTATCGTTAAAGAATGAGTTTTTTTTGGCCGCAATACAAATATTGATAGTTTATTTACAGTTAAGAAACATTAAAGTGCTCCAAATTTCCTTTCTTAAAAAATTTTTAAATTTTAGTTTATTACACAGTGTAACATGAAAAAATATAAGCATAAATGGACACTACTATGTGATAAAAGACGAAAAAAAGACCCTTGTCTCTCAGATAAGCCCATTCACACTTTTTATTGGCCCCCAAAGATTTTGGCCTTGATGTCATTTTTGCAAAAAAGGGATAATTTTCTCAGGCTCATATCTTGCAAAGTTGTAGCTCTTGTCATAAAGAACAAAAATTGTGAACATTAAAAAAAACCATCTTCAAAATTGCAAAAAATAAACTTAATAAACTAGTGCTTCTCTAAATTAGACGTATACTTAATATTTGTAATATAAATAAATCAATAACACTTATACGTATAGGTGTCGTTAATAAAAGCAATAAGTGCAATTTCATAATGTAAAACTTTCCACTTGAAATGAAAATATGAAGATAATGTTATTTTGATTTTACATGTTCACAATTTTTATTCTTTATCACAAGAGCTACAACTTTGCCTCAGAGAGTAAATCAAAATTCCGAATGGTTTGCAAAATATGAGCATGAGAAAATTATCACTTTTCCATTCTAACAAGATCAATATACTCCACATTCCTTTAACATACATAATATATTCTACATATTTAATGACAGCTTTATAAAAAGTCCAAAAACTATTAACATTTTATGTATTTCTTACACTTCATAAAGTTTTTAGCCATTGTAAAATCTTGAAATCTTTATACTAAAAAAAGTTGTTATTACTTAAGAACTATTTTACCCAAATTTTCTTTTTTTTTTGTAATTTTTCCTTCTCACATAAAATTGAGAGAAACTTTAAAACTACAATTTTGAAATAAATTAAACTGTACGAATTAAGTGCATTTAATTTAACTTTTCCACAAAAGATTCAAGATATAAAGTTTATAAAATATTTACGAACAATTAACACTAAAATTAGTTTAGCCTACAAGTGCAATTCTACATTTAGATGTATAAATTTTTGCTACAAATATACACACATATCCGAAATTATAACAGGGATGGAAAGTTTACAAGCTTTAAACACATTTTTTTGATATATTTATGTAGACTATGGTATGTAGTAGTTAGTGTACTATAGTCTTGACTTTAGTCTGTAGTCTATGCTATAGTCCATTCTATAGTCTCGTTTAGATATATTCTGGACTGCAGTCTATTCTATAGTCTGTATTCTATAGTTTGTACTATAGTCTAATCTATAGTCTATTCCATAGTTTGGACTATATTTTATTCTAGACTATAGTCTATTCTATAGTATATTCCATAGTCTGGACTATAGTCTATTCTATAGTCTGAATTATAGTCTATTCTCTAGTCTGGATTATAGTCTAATCTACAGTCTTGACTATAGTCTAATCTATAGTCTGGACTATTGTCTAATATATAGTCCGGACTATAGTCTAATATATAGTCTGGACTATAGTCTATTCTATAGTCTGGACTTTAGTCTATTCTATAGTCTAGACTATAGACTATTCTGGACTATAGTCTAATCTATAGTCTGGACTATAGTCTATTCTATAGTCTGAACTATAGCCTATTCTATAGTCTGAACTATAGTCTATTCTATAGTCTGAACTATAGTCTATTCTCTAGTCTGGACTATAGTCCAATCTATAGTCTGGACTATAGTCTTTTGTATAGTCTGGACTAACTATAATCTATTCTATAGTCCGGACTATAGTCCATTCTATAGTCTGGACTATAGTCTATTCTATAGTCTGAAATATAGTCTATTCTCTAGTCTGGCCTATAGTCTAATCTATAGTCTGGACTATACTCGGTTATATTGTCTGAACTATAGTCAGTTCTGCAGTCTGGATTATAGTCTATTCTATGGTCTGGACAAAAGTCTATTCTATAGTCTGGAATATAGTCTGTCCTATACTTGGTCTATGTCTATAGCTTGGTCTATTGTATAGTCTTGACTTTAGTCGCAACTGTAGTCTATTCTATATACTTTACTTTGGTGTATTCTTTGTTCTCGAATTTAGTCTATTCTATTTATGTGTAAAACCACAGTTTACCATTCCTGAATTATGCCATTAAGTCTCTAAGACTTATTTAAATAAACATATAAACTTTAACCCCCAAAAAACTTTTCAATGGTCATTTTGGGAATATTCTAATATAAATATTGTATTGCTCTATAGAACACTTTAACATATTCAAAGGTTTTTATGTTCATGTGTGAGTGTGTGTATTGAGAGGAAATAATTTTGTCAGAGTTTTGTATGCAAATGATAATTAATGTTCTGTCACTTCATTTAAGAAATCCATATTAAAAGACATATACCTACATTTATATACATATCGAATTATGTGCACTCATGCCACCATTTTATGAATATTAGGGCGGCTTGGAGATATATGAACAAATTGTATTCCCTAATTATTATTGTATTCCTTAATTAATTTTTAAACCTTTTATTGTTCAATAAGTAATTTCTTTCTCAAATTCTTTATCCTATGAGGAAATATTGAATGATGAGATAGATTAATTTGAACCCCTCTAATGTACATGACACATTATTTCAACTTTTGATGAAACAATTTGTCATTTATACAGTGGATTAAATTTGAATTGTATTTTTGTTGTGTCTCCAAATAGTAGTAGAAGGATTGTTATTTCATAGCTTAAGTCACTACTGACCAAATAAGGTATTAGATTTAATAATATTTAAAGTTTCTAATACGCTCAATATAATATTTGAATAGAAAAGTTTCAAAGTTATTTTGAATAAATTTAGATTTGGAATATAAGAAGATTTTAATAACAAATTTTAATTATTGTTATCTAAAGTTTAATACTTAAATGTTCTACGAATATAGAATGTAGTAATAAATGAACTATTAAATATACTGTATAATAGACTATAGTCGAGATTAATGAAAATATTATAATCGAGGCTATACAGTAGAATATTAGAGAGATTTTAGAATATACTATAGCTAGACTATATATAGTCTATTGGATAGACTATAGTCAAGAATATGGAATACGAAATAACAGACACTATGACTGAGATTATAGACTCTTGAAAAGGTTTTGTTTGGGAAAATAGAAACAATAGAATCGTTAATTCTTGGGAATACAGTATAGACTATAGTCGAGACTATAAAATAGACTATAGAATATAGACCATAATATAGACTAGACTTAAATAGCCTACATAGTCTAGAATATACAATCTCCGAAACACTTTATTAATTACTTTCTCTTTAATCATTTAAATAGCAACAAATTTCCTCAAAGTACATATTTTTCTTCTTTTATATTTGTTATTGTAAATATTTTTTTTTTGTCCCATAATTACAATGTATATAAAATGTGTTGTGGTAAAATAGATATGAATTATTTAAAACACTTTATTGTTTGTGGTTTATTTATGTTCGTGTGTTTTTTAATATTTTTTTACTACTATGTATATTTTTTCACTTTTCTTTTCATTGTGTTCTCTTTAATGCATTTTCTGCTCCAATATCTGGCAAACCGTAATATTAAAAAATGTTTGTTTTGGGGCGAAGAAATTGTGTGCATAATAGTAGTCGTTTTTTCTTATTTTGTGTTTGTGTTGTATTTTCTCTACAATTTAAATTTACGACTTTATCAGTATAATCATAAAATAAATAATAACATTAGCATGATTTTCTGGTTTCTTGTATAACATTTTTAATACATTGTCGGAAAGTATAAATGCAAGATATTAAAGTGAAAAATATGTAATTAGTAAAAGGGGTGCAATGGGAAATTTAACTAAGAAACATATACTTACTTATTTTTTATGAATTTTCTTTAAAGTAGTGAAATAGTTGTAATTTAAGTACAGATACATCCCAGCAAAAAATATTCTTGATTTGGAAGCAATAAATATAACTACTGCATCTTTAACTCCTTCTTCTATTGCATCTTAAAATTATTGCCTTACAAAAAAGATTTTGGAAGGCATATTTTGTTTGTGGTGTAGAAATTTGCTTCTCAACAACTCAAAATCACTTAATTTTTGCATCTTTCTAAATTTAAATCAATGTTCAGTGTTGAAAAATAATATTAATTCACTGAAATCTGCGCAATTTCAACAATATGAAATATGCACATTTTGGATTCCTTAGGCAGAGCCTCTACGAGAGGAATCCCATATAAAAATCATATATATTCTTTCATAACAAGTGCAAGCAGTAACAACTGCTCTCTGCCTTACAAATCTGCTTCCGAGGAAGCACTATTTTTTGCTGGGATAGTTGAAACTGAAAAGAATTCCACTTGACGTATGACTTATTTTTAATTACTAATACAATACTTATATTAATCATACGTAGTAGTGTCTAAATGAGTGAATTATCTATAACTTTTTTAAATGTTTTAAAACATTTAAGGAATACAACCTTAGATGATTGTTACTTCAGAAGTTCCACTGATGTATGAGTTATTTTTAATTATTTACTTAATACTGATATTACTCATACGTATAGTGTTTGTTTAATTTATTATTTTTATTTAGAATTTAAAAAAAATATAACCAGTTTTATTCTGTAAATCTTGATTTGTTGCACTTTCATGTGTACAGTTATTAATAAACATAACTGTAAAACAATTAGTCCTGTAATAGAATTTCATACCGATTAAATGTAGAGTTATTTTCGTATTTTGCTTCTTTAGAGCAGATATTGCTCTTGACTCCAGAAATAACTATAGTCTTGATTTTAGAAGACACCATAGATGAGACTATAGTCTTTACTATAGACCAGGCTCTCGCCTAAACTTTAGACTCTTGACTGAAATTTAGAATGGGCTATAGACTGGAATATATTAAACTAGGCAATAGTTTTAACTATAGACAGAACTATGTTGCTGCATATAGACTAGACTATAGTCTCGATTAAAGACAGAATATAGTCTCGACTATATACCTAAATTCTTAGTTCTAAAATTGTGGTATTTTAAATTTACTTCTTAAATCCCTTGTCCTTCTTTGTTTAAGTTAAGATATTTTTACTTTTGTTTTTTTTTCGGGCGGAAATGTTTTCGAGGACAAGAATCAAACATTCATAATAACAAACTTAGTTACTAACGATGTTGCCTCAAACATAAGCGCAAGTATTTACAACAGATGTTCAAGAAAAAATATTAGAAGAAACAAGAAAACAAACTATGTGGGATAAAATGTTTATACCGCCAAATACTCTATCACATACACTGAAGTATCATTAGTCAGTGTACCGAAGATGTCTTAGGAGGATGGTCCCCAAAAAATGTTATTTAATAAAAAATGTAAAATGGAATTGAGTTTTTGGAAAGTTCTTAAAAAGTTAATTGGAAAAATACTGAAAATAAGCTTTTCAAAGTTTCCAAATATAATAGATCAAATCTGAAAACATTTTGGATAAAACTTAACATTCAGCTTCCACATAATGTTAGATATTAAAATTTTTTCATTCTGCTTCTAATTTTGCCTCTTTAAGCGTAATCAATCCTATTATTATGGTTATATGAAAGAAACCAATTTTAGCTTTAATACAATTGGATCAGTGGCGAATCCGAAATACACTAATGAAATATCTATAGAAAAGTAAACCATCCACCACTATTAAAGAATGTGCCATAAATATATAGACCAATCTGTAGTCTTGATCTATATTCAAGACTATAGAATCATCTATAGTCAAGACTATAGAATGATCTATAGTCAAAACTATAGTCAAGACTATGGGATAATCTATAGTCATGACTATAGACTGATCTATAGTCATGACTATAGACTGATCTATAGTCATGACTATAGACCGATCTATAGTCAAGACTATAGACTGATCTATAGTCAAGGCTATAGACTGATTAATAGCGAAGACTAGAGAATGATCTATAGTCAAGACTATAGACTGATTAATAGCGAAGACTAGAGAATGATCTATAGTCAAGACTATAGACTGATCAATAGCGAAGACTAGAGAATGATCTATACTCAATACTATAGACTGATCTATAGTCAAGACTATAGACTGATCTATAGTCAAGACTATGGAATAATCTATAGTCATGACTATAGACTGATCTATAGTCAAGACTATAGACTGATCTATAGTCAAGACTATAGACTGATCTATAGTCAAGACTATAGACTGATCTATAGTCAAGACTATAGACTGATCTATAGTCAAGACTATAGACTGATCTATAGTCAAGACTCTATACTGGTATATAGTCAAGGCTATAGACTAATCTATAGTCAAGACTATAGACTCATCAATAGTCAAGACTATAGACTGATCAATAGCGAAGACTAGAGAATGATCTATAGTCAAGACTATGGACTGATCTATTGTCATGACTGTAGACTGCAGAGTTGTCAGACATTCAAAAATTCGTAAAGGAACTAATTAAGCTGTAATACAATTGGATCTGTGGCGAATGTGAAATACACTTTAGAAATATCTTCCTCTATTCAGTGATTTTAGTGGATAAACTCCCTCTATTCTTTTTCGAAATTCGGACAAGATGTTTAGGATAAACTCCATATTTTATTCTAAATTTTGTTTCAGAAATCAACATGTTACCAACGCTGTAAAAGTCTTTAAGAAATTTCTTATCTCCTACAATGATGATCATTTCAAAAAAGGATACGTTGATTGTATGTCAGCCAGTAGCAAAATGTTGAATGAACAATAAAAAGAATGAAGAACAAAATTCAATTCTCAACATGTAGGATAATGTCGTAGATTAGAAATAATAAGATTTTCGTTGCATTACTACTCCAAAGTGGAAATAAAAAAAGCGGAAAAATAGAAACAACAAACTTCCTGTTTTCTTCGTGTTTTTTTTATGCAAACATACATATATAAAGAATACATTTCTACCGGTTTTTCTGTTTATGTTGTTGTTGCTGTTACTGCAGATACATATTTTTTCATCTTCTCCTTGGCTGAAATTTGTAATGAAAATGTCAAAGTGAATAAAAGTGTACGAGTTACACTGAAATTATATGGGTTGTTGCACAAACATATATGGAAAATAGAAATAAAAAAGAAAACACCAACAAGACACAAATGACTGTGACATAAGTAGTGAATATCTGATTGATAAATGACATGAGCAAAAGCTTGTAAAGGAATGATAGAAATTGAAATAAATTAATGTTTTAGTGAGTGAATGTGTGTGGTAAAGGTAGAATTTTTAAAATTCTAATATGAAAAACAAAGTTTAAAAATGTTTTAAGTTTTGAAAAGTAATTTTAGCGAAATTAAATTGACATAGTGGTAGTTAGAAAAAAAATTTTATACTTTTTAAATAAATCTACCACAGACACAAATTAGTGTAATATTTTACGTTAGATTCTAAGGCGATGTCCGTTCGTCTGTCTAACTTTTTGATAGAATATTTAAAAAAATTTCGATAATAATTTGTAAATAATTTATATTCAAGGATGAATTCTTTGTTTTATTTTTTTTACAAATTAAATTTGCAAAAAAATGTAGTTACCATTTCCACGTGAGTTATTTTATTATACATACTAGTTAGTTAGTTAGTTAGTTTGAAAGGAGGATGAATATACATCAAATCCGAAGAAATACACCTAGACCTCTATCGGGCCTGTTGTGCGCTCCTTAACCAGTGCCTCAGGTGGGAATCGAACCCACCACCTCCGGTCTACCAGACTAGAACACTAACCACTAACCTACCGGAGGCCACTTATACATACTAAAAATACTTTTTAATTTATTTTAGTATTTTATCAATCCTCTTTTACTGAAAAAAGAAGAAAAAATGAAGCGTATTAATGAGCCAGTTCAAAGTTTAACACTGGCACAAACACCATTTTTGACCTCTGACCATTAAAGTTGACAAATTATACAAAATTAACAACATTTATAATGTAGCACTCACACAAAAAAAACTAGAACACTGATATATAGACAAACCATCCAACGACCAAGCGACATACAGACAAACATACATGGAAAAGCATTTGATGTAATGGTCTTTAACATGACCATGACTAAAATTAAATGTGAAAATAAAAAAAATCACAAAAAAGAAACAATATAAGAAACAAATTGATGGAAAATATCATGAGGGTTTAATATGATTCAGCTAAAAAAATAAGAAAATAAATAAAAAAAAAAATTCGTTGAGTCCTGTAAACAAACATGAAATGCATGACTACAAACACGCAGCTGATGATGATGGTGACGATGATCATCATCATCATTAAACTCCATTACCATTCCTCTAGGTAGTACTAAATATTTAGTATCAATCTTTTATTTTTGTCGTTGTAATTTTGTTATTTCATTTTGTAAACAACAGTGACAAGGACTATCAAAATACTTACTTACATCCACTTGTACAAACATACATAAGTAATACATATTAATGTGTACGTATGAACGTCCTAGTATGCGAGAAGTGGGTCATTAACTGAGTGGAGAATGAGGAGTTTTTGTTACATGTTATAAAACGTGAGGCCAGTTAACAAATTATCACATCATTACTTTTAAATGCTCTAACGTTTATCAAAAAACAAAATTATATTAACGCAATTTGTAGATTAATAGTAATTTTATGGTTTAGTATTTAGTTAAAATTACTTTAAAATTTATTTACTGTAATAAAGAGACATGTAGTTATATAAAATGAAACTGTTGTATAACAAGTAAGTGTTTTATGGTTATGGCGAATCTTATCGTATCCACCATTAAAGTATGTACCATAAATTTAAAGTGAATATAAACTAATCTACAATCTTGACTATAAACTTAAATATAGTCTTAGCTATAAAAAGTCTTGGTTATAAACTTATCTGTAGTAATAACTTTTGAATGATCTATAGTCAGGATATTAGACTGATCTATAATCAAAACTATAGGCAGAACTAAAGTCAAGACTATAGACTGATCTATGGTTTATAGTCAAGACTATAGAATGATCTATAGTTTACATCTATATATGTATATCTATATAATCTATAGTCAAGACTATAGATTGGTCGATAGTCAAGATTATAGACTGATCTATAGTCAAAATTATAGACTGTTCTATACTCAAGATTATAGATTGATCTATAGTCAAGATTATAGACTGATCTATGCTCAAGATTATAGACTGATCTTTAGTTTATAGTCAAGATTATACACTGATCTATGGCCAAGACAATATACTGATCTATAGTCAAGACTATAGACTGATCTATAGTCAAGGCTATAGACTGATCTATAGTCAAGACTATAAACTGATCTATAGTCAAGACTATAGACTGATCAACAGTCAATGCTATAGAGTGATCTATAGAAAAGACTATGGACTGATCTATAGTCAATACTATAGACTGATCAACAGTCAATGCTATAGAGTGAACTATAGAAAAGACTATAGACTGATCTATATTCAATACTATAGACTGATCTACATTCAAGACTATGGACTGATCTGTAGTCAAGACTATAGACTGATCTGTATTTAAGACTATAGACTGATATATAGTCAAGACTGTAGACTGATATATAGGCAGAATTCGAGACTATAAACTATAGGAATATTACCTATAGATAAGTCTATAGTCTTGACAATAGACTAATATCAAGCCTATAGTCTTGGCAATAAATTGGGCTATTTTCTTGAATATAGATCAGTCTATAGTCTTGACTGCAGATCAATCTAATTACATTCTTGACTATTGACCAGTCTTGACAGTAGATCGGTCTATATTCTTGACTATAGATCAGTCTATATTATTGTTTACAGATCAGTCTGTAGTCTTGACCATAGATCAGTATATAGCCTTGACAGTAGATCAGTTTATATTCTTGACAGTAGACCAGTCTATAGTCCTCACAGTAGATCAGTCTGTAGTCTTGACAGTATATTACTCTACAGTCTTGATTATAGATCAATCAATAATCCTCACTATAGATCAGTCTATAGTTGGGACTATAGACCTGTATATAGTCTTGACTATAGACGACTGTATAGTCTTTACTGTAGGTCAGTCTATAGTAGGCTGGACTGTAGAGTGGCCTATAGTCTTGACTATAGATGAGTCTATAGTTATGACTATAAATCAATTTAGAGTAGGCTAGACTATTGAGTTGCCTATTGTTTACCCATTTTATATCATATTACGTATTTTTCCAAAAAATTTTTTTAACTTTAAAACATAAACTTTTATAATTAATTTTTCATTGAACTTAATTTATTAAATTGAAAACACAAGTTAAAGACAAAAGTAAAAAAAAAAAAAAAACAAACCACAATTCTATTTGATTAAGAAAAATGATACAAAATAAACTTTTCGACAAACAAACTAAAAAAAGTATTATTGTGGCTTCAAAAGTTTATAATTGTGGTTTTGTGTTGCTGCCTTTATTTATTTGGCAAAGAAATAAAAGTGCAATTTACAAAAAAGAAATAAGAAATAATACTGCTGCTGATAAACCAAAATAAAATCAAATTAACAATTTGAATAAAAACCGAAAATAAGTTTTTTTTTTATTTCAGCCTATAAACAAAAAGAAAAAACCAACTGAAATATAAAATGAAATTATAAAAAAAGTGAAAACCAAACACTTTCTTTATGTTTCATCCACTTTTGGTTTGTGGTGCATTGTACAGGAAATAAAATTGTATTATTTTTGTTGGTGTTTGTTTTAAATTTTAAAGATTTTTGTTTTATTTTGTATAACAACTAATACGTTATTAGGGGAATATATTGAGTTTGTTATTGATTTTGTAACATACATACATATGTATGTTATGTATGTATATTGGTTTATAAACTATCAGTATGTTGAAACTAATTCACCTCCAAATGCTAGAGTGTTAGGTAAATAACATCCGGTACTGTGGCCTTATATGGTGAAAAAGTCTTTATTGCATCTTCATTAAAATGTTTAATTACATAACTTAAAGTTTTACTTAGAAAAAGTCAGAATAGGTTAATCTAAAAGTGAGCATATAACAGTCGTCATGGCCAAAATAATATTAAATTCTCACTTGTTTTAAATTTAAAATGCTGTTTTATTTTTTATTCGGAATTTTTACTTTAGGTTTTAAATAAATTTCCTTTTGTGTGTGTTTGTATGTATGATAATCTGTGACAAAGGCTCTAAAAAGTTACACATTATACTCATGTACTTGCACAAAGTTTTATTTTATTTAATATCGTTTTTTTTTTTGGTCTGATTCTGTGTGACACTTTTTTGCTGGACTTTATTTCGTACTTTGTTGTTTGGTTGTTTGCTGTTTTGAAAACATTTTAAATGAGAATTTTATTAATTTATCACCCTGTGTATAAAAGAAACAAACACCAGAAGTTGTTTTCTGTGATATTGGAATCATCCATTTTCACACGCACATACCCAAAGCTACTACAACAAAATGAGGAACATGCTGAACAATAAGCATTCTCAAAGTATTATAGAGTAGCAGGCAAATAAAAAGTAGAAGCAGAATATTATTGCAGTTAAATTGGTGTTGCTTAACTATACTGGTATCCTTCGTATCCTTGACCCAGTTGTTTGTTTAGATATAAAATAAAACTTGGTTTTATTTTGCTACATCTATATTCTTCCTATAGCTGCTGGTGTAGTGTGTTTTTTTATGCTTCTTAACTTGTTATTTTTTTTTGTAACTCGGAGTGTTTGTTATTTTCTTTTTAATATTTATTTCAAATGCCTGGTGTCGTAGTGCCAGGCATTAGAGGTTTTGCTCTAAGATGAACAATTGCATTTTGCCTAGTTTGCTTTAGTGAAATTGGATTTTAGTTTTTAGAAAATAAAATGGAAAAATCCTATTTCGCAGAACGTTTAAAATTTTATTTTACAATTTGTGTTTTTTCTCATTTTGTTTAAGTTGAAAATGCTGTAAAGAAAAATATATATTAACATTGGTTCGTATATCTTATTTTTTAATTTAAATTTAATTTTTTACAAATACAAATTCTGTGCTTAAATGTCTGAGATATAAAATACCTATTGCATATCGACCAGCATTCGAAAAATATACAAAATTCTCAATTCTCTGCGGTCTTCAGAAGCAGGTTTTTTTACAAATATACGGACAGAAAGGCAGACATACAATTTATAAGGATTCAGTATATGTACTTTATAGGATTGGAAAATTCTATTGCGGAAAGTGTTCTATTAGTTAGTTAGTTAGTTAGTTAGTTAGTTAGTTAGTTAGTTAGTTAGTTAGTTAGTTAGTTAGTAGTTAGTTAGTTAGTTAGTTAGTTAGTTAGTTAGTTAGTTAGTAGTTAGTTAGTTAGTAGTTAGTTAGTTAGTTAGTTAGTTAGTTAGTTAGTTAGTTAGTTAGTTAGTTAGTTAGTTAGTTAGTTAGTTAGTTAGTTAGTTAGTTAGTTAGTTAGTTAGTTAGTTAGTAGTTAGTTAGTTTAGTTAGTAGTTAGTTAGTTAGTTAGTAGAGTTAGTTAGTTAGTTAGTTAGTTAGTTAGTTAGTAGTTAGTTAGTTTAGTTAGTAGTTAGTTAGTTAGTTAGTTAGTAGTTAGTAGTTAGTTAGTTAGTTAGTAGTTAGTTAGTTAGTTAGTTAGTTAGTTAGTTAGTTAGTTAGTTAGTAGTTAGTTAGTTAGTTAGTTAGTTAGTTTAGTTAGTTAGTTAGTTAGTTAGTTAGTTAGTTAGTTAGTTAGTTAGTTAGTTAGTTAGTTAGTTAGTTAGTTAGTTAGTTAGTTAGTTAGTTAGTTAGTTAGTTAGTTAGTTAGTTAGTTAGTTAGTTAGTTAGTTAGTTAGTTAGTTAGTTAGTTAGTTAGTTAGTTAGTTAGTTAGTTAGTTAGTAGTTAGTTAGTTAGTTAGTTAGTAGTTAGTTAGTTAGTTAGTTAGTTAGTTAGTTAGTTAGTTAGTTAGTTAGTTAGTTAGTTAGTTAGTTAGTTAGTTAGTTAGTTAGTTAGTTAGTTAGTTAGTTAGTTAGTTAGTTAGTTAGTTAGTTAGTTAGTTCGTTAGTTAGTAGTTAGTTAGTTAGTAGTTAGTTAGTTAGTTAGTTAGTTAGTTAGTTAGTTAGTTAGTTAGTTAGTTAGTTAGTTAGTTAGTTAGTTAGTTAGTTAGTTAGTTAGTTAGTTAGTTAGTTAGTTAGTTAGTTAGTTAGTTAGTTAGTTAGTTAGTTAGTTAGTTAGTTAGTTAGTTAGTTAGTTAGTTAGTTAGTTAGTTAGTAGTTAGTTAGTTAGTTAGTTAGTTAGTAGTTAGTTAGTTAGTTAGTTAGTTAGTTAGTTAGTTAGTTAGTTAGTTAGTTAGTTAGTTAGTTAGTTAGTTAGTTAGTTAGTTAGTTAGTTAGTTAGTTAGTTAGTTAGTAGTTAGTTAGTTAGTTAGTTAGTAGTTAGTTAGTTAGTTAGTTAGTTAGTTAGTTAGTTAGTTAGTTAGTTAGTTAGTTAGTTAGTTAGTTAGTTAGTAGTAGTTAGTTAGTTAGTTAGTTAGTTAGTTAGTTAGTTAGTTAGTTAGTAGTTAGTTAGTTAGTTAGTTAGTTAGTTAGTTAGTTAGTTAGTTAGTTAGTTAGTTAGTTAGTTAGTTAGTTAGTTAGTTAGTTAGTTAGTTAGTTAGTTAGTTAGTTAGTTAGTTAGTTAGTTAGTTAGTTAGTTAGTTAGTTAGTTAGTTAGTTAGTTAGTTAGTTAGTTAGTTAGTTAGTTAGTTAGTTAGTTAGTTAGTTAGTTAGTTAGTTAGTTAGTTAGTTAGTTAGTTAGTTAGTAGTTAGTTAGTAGTTAGTTAGTTAGTTAGTTAGTTAGTTAGTTAGTTAGTTTAGTTAGTTAGTTAGTTAGTAGTTAGTTAGTTAGTTAGTTAGTTAGTTAGTTAGTTAGTTAGTTAGTTAGTTAGTTAGTTAGTTAGTTAGTTAGTTAGTTAGTTAGTAGTTAGTTAGTTAGTTAGTTAGTTAGTTAGTTAGTTAGTTAGTAGTTAGTTAGTTAGTTAGTTAGTTAGTTAGTTAGTTAGTTAGTTAGTTAGTTAGTTAGTTAGTTAGTTAGTTAGTTAGTTAGTAGTTAGTTAGTTAGTTAGTTAGTTAGTTAGTTAGTTAGTTAGTTAGTTAGTTAGTTAGTTAGTTAGTTAGTTAGTTAGTAGTTAGTTAGTTAGTTAGTTAGTTAGTTAGTTAGTTAGTTAGTTAGTTAGTTAGTTAGTTAGTTAGTTAGTTAGTTAGTTAGTTAGTTAGTTAGTTAGTTAGTTAGTTAGTTAGTTAGTTAGTTAGTTAGTTAGTAGTTAGTTAGTAGTTAGTTAGTTAGTTAGTTAGTTAGTTAGTTAGTTAGTTAGTTAGTTAGTTAGTTAGTTAGTTAGTTAGTTAGTTAGTTAGTTAGTTAGTTAGTTAGTTAGTTAGTTAGTTAGTTAGTTAGTTAGTTAGTTAGTTAGTTAGTTAGTTAGTTAGTTAGTAGTTAGTTAGTTAGTTAGTTAGTAGTTAGTTAGTTAGTTAGTTAGTTAGTTAGTTAGTTAGTTAGTTAGTTAGTTAGTTAGTTAGTTAGTTAGTTAGTTAGTTAGTTAGTAGTTAGTTAGTTAGTTAGTTAGTTAGTTAGTTAGTTAGTTAGTTAGTTAGTTAGTTAGTTAGTTAGTTAGTTAGTTAGTTAGTTAGTTAGTTAGTTAGTTAGTTAGTTAGTTAGTTAGTTAGTTAGTTAGTTAGTTAGTTAGTTAGTTAGTTAGTTAGTTAGTTAGTTAGTTAGTTAGTTAGTTAGTTAGTAGTTAGTTAGTTAGTTAGTTAGTTAGTTAGTTAGTTAGTTAGTTAGTTAGTTAGTAGTTAGTTAGTTAGTTAGTTAGTTAGTTAGTTAGTTAGTTAGTTAGTTAGTTAGTTAGTTAGTAGTTAGTTAGTTAGTTAGTTAGTTAGTTAGTTAGTTAGTTAGTTAGTTAGTTAGTTAGTTAGTTAGTTAGTTAGTTAGTTAGTTAGTTAGTTAGTTAGTTAGTTAGTTAGTTAGTTAGTTAGTTAGTTAGTTAGTTAGTTAGTTAGTTAGTTAGTTAGTTAGTTAGTTAGTTAGTTAGTTAGTTCGTTAGTTAGTTAGTTAGTTAGTTAGTTAGTTAGTAGTTAGTTAGTTAGTTAGTTAGTTAGTTAGTTAGTTAGTTAGTTAGTTAGTTAGTTAGTTAGTTAGTTAGTTAGTTAGTTAGTTAGTTAGTTAGTTAGTTAGTTAGTTAGTTAGTTAGTTAGTTAGTAGTTAGTTAGATCCCTTTAACATTTTATCAGACCTCCCCCTTTTCCTGATTTCGCTCAACATAGAAGAAGTCTTGGCACCCTAAATCATCCGCTATTTCGGATTTTCTTTTTTCTTTCAACATATTTGACATATTTCATTTGCAATACAAAACCACCGTGCAACTTTAAATAAACTAAAGGCTACGATGTTGTACGTGTTTTTGTAAAATGCTCCTATTTGTGTTATTTTTTTCTATGTTTTTTCCTTGTTTAATGCACTATTTACACTGGCTTCTATTTTTTATATCCAACCGTCCATATAAGAGTAACTAGCTGTCTGTATGTGTGTGTAAATGTACAGGGAAATTGGCTTGGCCATGAAGATGTACTCGTTTAGTGTTGTTGTTTTTGCATGTTTTATTCTCTAGAATCCTGCGACACTATGAATTGCAAATTGTTGTAACATCTACATACAAACGGACAAAAACAGCAACAACAAGAGCAATAGCGCTATATACATAACAACTGTTGGTGTATTATTGGTTTGTTGGTTATTGTGCCCATTGCTGTGTTAGTGTTGACTGCGTTAAATTTTGTAAAGTAGAAAAGAGTAGATTGTCAGTACAGCTAGGATGGATGGAAGGGTTCAATGTAGGCTAGTGTAATGTGTACATGTATATGTTGCATTGACTGCTTTTTTGTAAGTATTTGAGTTTGTTTGGCCGTTGTATATGCATATTAAGTGTATTTGTAAAGTGAAGTTACCACCCCACCGTATTAACGCTTTGAACGTTTAATATTTGTAAGTGGCTTTTCGACGTGGTGACAATGTTGCAAATGCAACATTTTAAGCACATGTCCTTCAAGCAATTAAAGTCCATATTCATTTAACGGCCTCATAAAATATGCCAAGAGACAATATAGGGATGTTAAAGCTGACAGAGTAATCATAAAATGAAAGCCTGTTGTCCTTCTTGTCCTTGTTTTTTTTTTTTTTTTGAGTTTTGATATTTGCAAACAAAATGGGAATTCCTGTTTAATTTTAATGAAATTGTGAATATTTTTCGTAGCAGATAAAGTCTTTAGTTTTGTGAAATTGTGCACAGAGGATTTAGTCATCTAGGTTTAAATCCTGTTAAAATTAGAGCTTAGGTTCTGTTTTCAGAGATATTTATTCTTGTCAATTCAAAAAATTATTATTTAGCGATTTTTTGTTTTTTTATTTATTTTAAATAATTTAATTTCATTTAATTTGTTTGTATATATGCGTATGAGTAATATGACATCATGCGTATGATTATTGCTTATATATGTATGTATTTTAAAGCATTAAATTTAATTTGCATTAGAACTTTTTTCTTTCATTTTACGGAAAACAAACAATTTCCCCATAAATTTATTTAACAACCACAAACAGCTGAGGCTTACAATTAAAATACTCGTACATTGTAAAAAATAAATTAAAATCACACATGTATTTTCTATTTTTTTACATAAAATAAAAACTTACATTTCCACACCATACACAGTTTCAAGGACATTTTAAACTTCTTACAATTTGAATAAAATGTTTTATCTTCAAAGATGTTTTTGCTATAAATTACAAGTAGAAAATTTTGTTCATCTCGTTTTTTTCCTTTAATTAAAAAAGATTTTTTTTAATTTCCTTAAATCGTTATTCCAAAAAAAAAAAAAAAAAAAAAAAAATTGCGGAAGTAAAATTCAAACAACGGAAATTAAATTAATATAAAAAATCTATTATCATCATTATTGAAATATTTATCTTTTTTTAGGTTTTTATTTGACAGTAGGAAAATTTATGTTTTGGATGGTTTTATAAATGTTAAAAAATAAATTTTTTGTTTGTTTTACATTTTCAATATTGAAGTGATTATGATAAAATAATTTGTATTATAACGTTAATTGTTAATTGCTTTAAAAACTCCACATAAACAAATTATAATAAAAATAAAAAAATATTAAACAGTAACCCACAAACAGCAATATATTTTGTAAAAGTTTTATAAAACCAATTTTCCATACAACATTTAATTTATAAACAGATTATAAAATACAAATTTGTTTATGAATATGTAACCATTTAGAAATATTAAATTTATTTTCTATTTTTTACTTACATATATTAATATATGTATCTTTAATATTTTTACAAAATGTAATTTTCTAAATTCATGTTTTTCTATAGGAATAACCTAATTATAATGCAAATTTTTTCTACATTAGAAATCATATTTTTAATCATATTAAATGTGGGGAAAAAATAAATATATCACTAAATAAAAAACAAAAATCTAGAACAAATATGTTAAATATTCCCACAACATGTGTCAATATTTGTAAAACTAAAAAAAAATTAAAACTTAACTAAACAAATTCCAAAGTAAATCTAAAATAATAAACAAATATTATGTATAATATACACTGTATATATAACAATGACAAATCAATATACATACATATGTATATTAAACCCAAAATATGTATAAATAGCTTGAGAAGAAACTTTAACAAATATAACAAATTTTTTATTGAAATCTTCAAAAACGAAAAAAAAAAAAAATTAAACAATGCGTACAATACTACTTATAGTAATAGTAGCATTTATAGCTATTTCCACAGCTCAGAATATAGCTATGAATAAAATAAAGATCAACAAGTTGGATCAATTGGTGAGGCAGTACATGAAATGAAGGATGAACAGAAACTATCAAACGAGGATAATTATCAAGGAAATTCTGTTACGAATGCAGGTGCAAAAGCTAAAGGCAAAGGAAATAAGGTTTCAAAAGAACATGCTCAACAAATACTGGAAGCTATGGGTTTTAAAAATGGAAAGTTTAGTAATAAGAAAGCCTTCAAGAAGAAATATGTTAAGAAAAACAAGCTGTAATTTATTAAACGGAAATAAATAAACATTATATTTCGAAACAAGTAAAATCTTATTCTCAGATATACATTGATTTTAAAACTGAACTAGAACTGAACTAGAACAGAACTAAAACTGAACTAGAACTGAACTAGAACTGAACTAGAACTGAACTAGAACTGAACTAGAACTGAACTAGAACTGAACTAGAACTGAACTAGAACTGAACTAGAACTGAACTAGAACTGAACTAGAACTGAACTAGAACTGAACTAGAACTGAACTAGAACTGAACTAGAACTGAACTAGAACTGAACTAGAACTGAACTAGAACTGAACTAGAACTGAACTAGAACTGAACTAGAACTGAACTAGAACTGAACTAGAACTGAACTAGAACTGAACTAGAACTGAACTAGAACTGAACTAGAACTGAACTAGAACTGAACTAGAACTGAACTAGAACTGAACTAGAACTGAACTAGAACTGAACTAGAACTGAACTAGAACTGAACTAGAACTGAACTAGAACTGAACTAGAACTGAACTAGAACTGAACTAGAACTGAACTAGAACTGAACTAGAACTGAACTAGAACTGAACTAGAACTGAACTAGAACTGAACTAGAACTGAACTAGAACTGAACTAGAACTGAACTAGAACTGAACTAGAACTGAACTAGAACTGAACTAGAACTGACTAGAACTGAACTAGAACTGAACTAGAACTGAACTAGAACTGAACTAGAACTGAACTAGAACTGAACTAGAACTGAACTAGAACTGAACTAGAACTTAACTAGAACTGAACTAGAACTGAACTAGAACTGAACTAAGAACTGAACTAGAACTGAACTAGAACTGAACTAGAACTGAACTAGAACTGTTAAACTTCACTACTTTTGTGAAATGTTGTTAACAATATAAAGTTATTTTATTCGTAATTTCATTTTTTGAATCATATCTTTTGTTGTAAACAAGCAATGCATTTAATTGTCCATTAATTTATGTGCCACAATAATTTTTCCCTCAATTACTTTAAAACTGCGTTTCCAGTATTTACACAATTTTTGATTTTCGAATAATTATGGTTAAAAAGATAAAAACAAAATAAAGTTATTTCAATAATTACCTCGTAATTTAAGTTATTTTCTCCGCTCATTTGACACTTCCAGTATATTTATTCAGACTTTTATAATATAGACGAAAAAATACCCTTAATAACTATGCAACAGTTGCTGTATGTCATTCTAGGAAATATTTGAGTTCATATCAGTTGCATCAACATCTACGATTTGTACCGACAAACAACCACAAATAAATATTGCACAAATATGCAGGAGAAAATCTCATTATCGCCATGTTTTTAAGTTGCCAGATGGAGTGTATCGGTAAGGTTTATAATGATATTAATTGAATTTCAAATATGTTGCCACATTATGAATTGTATGCAGCAACATATATGCAATTTATTCATATTTTCATTGAAAATTTATTCATAACTTGCTGCATGCAATCGTTTATATAGAAGTTAAAACAGCTTTCTCCATTTTGCAGAAATGTATCGTATTCATGTGATTTTTTTACCAAAATATATAAGTATCTGGAAACATTTAGTTGTTATCTTGTTTATTTTTCAATTTACAAAAGTAGAGTTTGCTAGCTTTGTTTCTATGCTTTTCACATTATTCAGTATGTGTTTATTAAGTTATACAAGTCAGCTGTGCATTCACAGAGTCTATGTTATTATATTGTCTGAACAATTTAATGCTAAGTACATTTTGAAAACAATTTTTTGTCTCCTGGGCTTGTTTCCAATACATGGAACATATTACATTGCGTGTAATTTTTGATGCATACTTACAGGTTGTTTTTTCGAAAATTAGAATTTGCTTTTTAACGCGTTTAAAATTCTACTAAATTAGGCAATTTTAAGAGCCATAAATTTTAAGACATAAAAATTGAGATTTCAAAAATTAGTGATATTATAATTTATTCACGAAACTAGTTATGGAAATAATAGGATAATGCGATAGAGGACCTATGCTCCAGTGGAAGAGAAGCATGACAAAGAAAAATAAGTACTATACTATTTCAATATATCCTCTACATATAGGATTAGGGTGCCTTACAAACATCAACCCAAAATCATGATCAGTTTTCCTAAACTAAAGAGCAGGTTTAATAAACATTTAACATTATCCAGTTACAGTTAAAAAGCCAATCACATTTAAATTTTTTCACATTACTTTTTTCGTTTTGTTTTGCTGTTTGCTACATTTAAAAACTCTCTCATTTTTATATATTGTGAAAAAATAAAAAAAAAAACTGCAATGTTTTTTTTATTCGTACGAATTAAGTAAATAACAATAATGGCAAGAACAGTTATTTACGTTTAAACATTTTTCTTTTGGCTGCTGTTTTATAATGGTAACTAACAGAAATACATAACGTTCATTTACTGTAAGAGTGTGATAATTCAAGGTTTTGTATTTTCGAAAGGTGAGTTACAGGATATCTGACGGAATATATATATGTACATATGCACCACAAATGAACATATACATATTTGTGTTGATGTCTGCCAAAATGAAATCACTTCTTGAGTTGATCTGCAGGTAATTGTTTCTTGGGTTGATTCAAGTTCATAAATATAGGTTTTTTGCTCATTTTATGTTAGTTACTTAGTTAGTTAGTTAGTTAGTAGTTAGTTAGTAGTTAGTTAGTTAGTTAGTTAGTTAGTTAGTTAGTTAGTTAGTTAGTTAGTTAGTTAGTTAGTTAGTTAGTTAGTTAGTTAGTAGTTAGTTAGTTAGTAGTTAGTTAGTTAGTTAGTTAGTTAGTTAGTTAGTTAGTTAGTTAGTTAGTTAGTTAGTTAGTTAGTTAGTTAGTAGTTAGTTAGTTAGTTAGTTAGTTAGTTAGTTAGTTAGTTAGTAGTTAGTTAGTTAGTTAGTTAGTTAGTTAGTTAGTTAGTTAGTTAGTTAGTTAGTTAGTTAGTTAGTTAGTTAGTTAGTTAGTTAGTTAGTTAGTAGTTAGTTAGTTAGTTAGTTAGTTAGTAGTTAGTTAGTAGTTAGTAGTTAGTTAGTTAGTTAGTTAGTTAGTTAGTTAGTTAGTTAGTTAGTTAGTTAGTTAGTTAGTTAGTTAGTTAGTTAGTTAGTTAGTTAGTTAGTTAGTTAGTTAGTTAGTTAGTTAGTTAGTTAGTTAGTTAGTTAGTTAGTTAGTTAGTTAGTTAGTTAGTTAGTTAGTTAGTTAGTAGTTAGTTAGTTAGTTAGTTAGTTAGTTAGTTAGTTAGTTAGTTAGTTAGTTAGTTAGTTAGTTAGTTAGTTAGTTAGTTAGTTAGTTAGTTAGTTAGTTAGTTAGTTAGTTAGTTAGTTAGTTAGTTAGTTAGTTAGTTAGTTAGTTAGTTAGTTAGTTAGTTAGTTAGTTAGTTAGTTAGTTAGTTAGTTAGTTAGTTAGTTAGTTAGTTAGTTAGTTAGTTAGTTAGTTAGTTAGTTAGTTAGTTAGTTAGTTAGTTAGTTAGTTAGTTAGTAGTTAGTTAGTTAGTAGTTAGTTAGTTAGTTAGTTAGTTAGTTAGTTAGTTAGTTAGTTAGTTAGTTAGTTAGTTAGTTAGTTAGTTAGTTAGTTAGTTAGTTAGTTAGTTAGTTAGTTAGTTAGTTAGTTAGTTAGTTAGTTAGTTAGTTAGTTAGTTAGTTAGTTAGTTAGTTAGTTAGTTAGTTAGTAGTTAGTTAGTTAGTTAGTTAGTTAGTTAGTTAGTTAGTTAGTTAGTTAGTTAGTTAGTTAGTTAGTTAGTTAGTTAGTTAGTTAGTTAGTTAGTTAGTGTGAAAGGAGAATGTACATTGAACATCAAATCTAAGAAATACCTAGTCCTCTATCTGGGCTGTAGTAAGGTCATTTACCAATGTCTCCGGTGAGATTCGAACCCATGATCCCCCGTTTACCAGACTAGAACACTAACTCACGTATCGGAAGGACCACAGACTTAATATAAGTATCTAATATAAATATCTTAATCTATAGTTCCCATTTGTATTTGTTATAAACGTTGAAATCTATATTTCTTGAATTGAGGTAGTCTTGAAGTAAATAAGCAATATAGAGACAGACAAACACTAAAGACAACCAAGAAACAACAAGTGCACCATGGTTTTAAAAAAGTCGAAAAGAAAAAAAACAACCAAAACTACTTTTTTATGACTCCTTAATGCATTTACGATTAATCTACTTACTTATATTACATACAGCTTACAAGATACTTTGGTTTGTTTCTGTTGTAATTTTTGTTGCTGACATTTTCGTTGTTTCTTCCTTTAACTACCGTTGCTGCTGCTACTGTTGCAGCTAGAATCAAGCAACATCTTTTGTTTTGTTATACTCTCCTTTTTTTGTATTTTTTCTCGTTCTTACTTTTTTATCATGATTTATATTTTTCACATGTGATTCACACTTCCTTCATCACACGACTGGTTCCATGTAGCGCACTTGTTTCGCGTACATATGTATTTCTTTTTATTTAACAACCCTGCTTTGTTGTTACAAAATCGTAAAAGAAAATTAATTTTTATGCCATTAAAATCAATATAAAAGAATTAAATTTTACGATAAAAAATATTGTTTATGAGTTTACGTAGTGAAAAATCTCATAAAAATGTGTATGACATATTAAATGTAGAATAAATCATAAATTTCTTGTAAAGAGTTCTTCACGGTTTTATTGTTTAGGTGGAGGGGAGATATGTGTAAATGCAGCAGGTGCTGAATTGGTGTTTTTAATAAGTATCTTTCATATTGGATATTTTTTTATAGAGTTTATATAAGACTAATCGAAAAAGATTTTTTCGATTAGTTTTTAAACAAAAAGAGACAAAATAAGTTTTATAACAATTTCTATGTGCATCATAGTTTATAAATGTTTTATTTTGAAAATATTTTCTATATATATGATGAGCAGGATCAATGGATACAAAGGTATTTTATGAGGTTTTTCCGTTTCTTGCAAAGAAAATAGTAGAAAACTTATAATCGTATGAAAGGCGCTTTCAATAAAACATACATATCGCACACCTAGTACAAAAGTGACACAACTCAAAATTTTATTTTTGCGTTTTTATATTCTTTAAGCCTTAAGTTTAAGCCTTAAACTATACACAAGATACTTGTTTAACTATACAAAAATATTAGTTAATTTTGTTGTTGTTAACTGTTCAAGAAAAAACGTTGTGTCTTTCTTTATCTTTCAGAATTTGTAAAAAATTTGTTTCCTTTTCTTTAAAAAATTTTTTTGAGTTGTGTCACTTTTGTACTGGGTGTGCGATATGTTCAAAGGTACTTTTTGAATTTTCTATAATATTGAACCTAAATATACTAATGGGGTGTTATTTGTAACACTGATACCAATGACTATTTTTATACCATTCACCACCATTAGTGGTGATAGAGGGAATATACATCAAATTCTGAGTCGATTTACCAATTTCCGTATGTCTGTGTAAACCATGCTCACGATTAAACGAAGCAATACAATTTAACCAAATTCACACAAAATGTTCTTTATTTTCTTAAGTTGTTTGGTATTGAAAATGGAAAATATGAGAAAACCTATTTCAACATATATTTGTTTAACTAAAAGGTATAAAAGTAGCTAGTGAAGGGTATTTAAGATTCGGAAATTCAACTTGAAACTAAGCATATAGTGCTAGCAGTAAATGATAATCTATTTATACGAGGGGACTTTTTGGAACTTTCTCGTTTTTCAAAAGGTACTTTTCGAAATTTCTATCTAAACTAGACGAGCTACGGCCAAAAGGATGAAAATCTGTGATCACATTTATTTCCTATCAAAACTCGATTTTTGTGTGAAAACAAAAAAGTCCATTTTCCAGCTAAACTAGATGAGATACGGCCAAAAGGAAGAAAATCTGTGATCACTTTTATTTCCTACCAAAACCTGGTTTTTAAGCGAAAACATAAAAGTGCATTTTCTGGCAAAACTAGACGAGTTACGGCCAAAAGGAAGAAAATCTGTGATCACTTTTATTTCCTATCAAAATTAGTTTTTTGTATAAAACCATAAAAGTGCATTTTCTGGCTAAACTAGACGAGCTACGGACAAATATCTGTGATCACCTTTATTTCCTACCAAAACCTGGTAAAAGTCCATTTCCTACTAAAACCTGGTTTTTAAGTGAAAACATAAAAGTCCATTTTCTGGCTAAACTAGATGAGATACGGCCAAAAGGATTTACTTTTGAGTGAAAACATAAAAGTCCATTTCCTGGCTAAACCAGAGGAGCTACGGCCAAAGGGACAAAAATCCGTGAACACCTTTATTTCCTACCAAAACCTGGTTTTTCAAAACATAAAGGTCCATTTTCTGGCCGAACTAGACGAGCTACGGCCAAACGCACAAATATCTGTGAACACCTTTATTTCCTACCATGTGTGTGATCACTTTTATTTCCTACCAAAACCTGATATTTGAGTGAAAACATAAAAGTCGATTTTCTGGCTAAACCAGACGACCTACGGCCAAACGGACAAATATCTGTGATCACTTTTATTTCCTACATAAACCTGGTTTTCGAGTGATAACATAAAAGTCCATTTTCTGGCTAAACTAGAAGAGCTACGGCCAAAAGGAAAAAATTTCTGATCACCTTTATTTCCAATCAAAACCTGGTTTTTGACTGAAAACATAAAAGTTCATTTTCTAGTTAAACTAGACGAGCTGATCACGTTTATTTCCTACCAAAACCTGGTTTTTGACTGAAAACATAAAAGTTAATTTTCTGGCTAAACTTGATTTTTGTGCGAAAACATAAAACTTCATTTTCAGGCTAAACTTGATTTTTGTGTGAAAACATAAAAGTTAATTTTCTGGCTAAACTTGATTTTTGTGTGAAAACAAAGAAGTTCATTTTCTGACTAAACTAGACGAGCTACGGCCAAACGGACAAATTATCACTTTTATTTCCTACCAAACTCTGGTAGAGTGAAAACATAAAAGTGCATTTTCTGGCTAAACTAGACGAGTTACGGACAAATATCTGTGATCACTTTTATTTCCTATCAAAACTCGATTTTTGTGTAAAAACATTAAAGTTCGTTTTCTGGCTAAACTAGACGAAATATGGCCAAACGGACAAATATCTGTGATCACTTTTATTTCCTACCAAAATTAGAGTTTTGAGTGAAAACATAAAAGTCCATTTTCTGGCTAAACTGGACGAGCTACGGCCAAACGGACACATATCTGTGATCAATTTTATTTCCTCCCAAAACCTGGCTTTTGAGTGAAAACATAAAAGTCCATTTTCTGGCTAAACTAGATGAGATACTGCCAAAAGGAAGAAAATCTGAGATCAATTTTATTTCCTAAGAAACCTGGTTTTAGAGTGAAAACATAAAAATCAATTTTCTGGCTAAACTAGACGATCTACGGCCAAACGGACAAATATCTGTGATCACTTTTATTTCCTACCAAATCCTGACTTGATGAGATACCGCCAAAAGGAAGAAAATTTGTGATCACTATTATTTCCTAAGAAAACCTGGCTATGATCGCTTTTATTTCCTACAAAAACTAGATTTTTGAGTGAGAACATAAAAGTCCATTTTCTGGCTAAACTAGTCGAGCTACGGCCAAACGGACAAATATCTGTGATCACTTTTATTTCCTACCAAACCTAGATTTTTCAGTGAAAACATAAAAGTCCATTTTCTGGCTAAACTAAATGAGATACGGCAAAAAGGAAGCAAATCTGTGATCACTTTTATTTCCTAAGAAAAACTGGTTTTAGAGTGAAAATATAAAAATCCATTTTCTGGCTAAACTAAACGAGCTACGGCCAAACGGACAAATATCTGTGATCACTTTTTTTTCTACCAAAACCTGGCTTTTGAGTGAAAACATAAAAGTCTATTTTCTGGCTAAACTAGATGAGCTACGGCCAAAAGGAAGAAAGTCTGTGATCACTTTTATTTCCTACCAAAACTAGATTTTTGAGTGAAAACATAAAAGTCCATTTTCTGGCTAAACTAGATGAGATACGGCCAAAAGGAAGAAAATCTGTGATCACTTTTATTTCCTAAGAAAAACTGGTTTTAGAGTGAAAACATAAAAATCCATTTTCTGGCTAAACTAGACGAGCTACGGCCAAACGGACAAATATCTGTGATCACTTTTATTTTCTACCAAAACCTGGCTTTTGAGTGAAAACATAAAAGTCAGTTTTCTGGCTAAACTAGATGAGATACTGCCAAAAGGAAGAAAATCTGAGATCAATTTTATTTCCTACCAAAACCTGGCTTTTTAGTGAAAACATAAGTGTCCATTTTCTGGCTAAACTAGACGAGCTAAGGCCAAACGGACAAATATCTGTGATCACTTTTATTTCCTAAGAAAACCTGGTTTTAGAGTGAAAACATAAAAGTCCATTTTCTGGCTAAACTAGACGAACTACGGCCAAAAGGAAGAAAATCTGTGATCACTTTTATTTCCTATCAAAACTAGATTTTTGAGTGATAACATAAAAGTCCATTTTCTGGCTAAACTAGACGAGCTACGGCCAAACCGACAAATATCTGTGACCACCTTTATTTCCTCCCAAAACCTGGCTTTTGAGTGAAAACATAAAAGTCAGTCTTCTGGCTAAACTAGATGAGATACTGCCAAAAGGAAGAAAATCTGAGATCAATTTTATTTACTAAGAATCCTGGTTTTAGAGTGAAAACATAAAAATCAATTTTCTGGCTAAACTAGACGATCTACGGCCAAACGGACAAATATCTGTGATCACTATTATTTCCTACCAAAGCCTGACTTTTGAGTGAAAACATAAAAGTCTATTTTCTGGCTAAACTAGACGAGCTACGGCCAAAAGGAAGAAAATCTGTGATCACTTTTATTTCCTACCAAAATTAGATTTTTGAGTGAAAACATAAAAGTCCATTTTCAGGCTAAACCAGATGAGATACGGCCAAAAGGAAGAAAATCTGTGATCACTTTTATTTCCTACCAAAATTAGATTTTTGAGTGAAAACATAAAAGTCCATTTTCAGGCTAAACTAGATGAGATACGGCCAAAAGGAAGAAAATCTGTGATCACTTTTATTTCCTAAGAAAACCTGGCTATGATCACTTTTATTTCCTACCAGAACTAGATTTTTTAGTGAAAACATAAAAGTCTATTTTCTGGCTAAACTAGACGAGGTATGGCCAAACGGACAAATATTTGTGATCACTTTTATTTCCTACCAACACCTGGTTTTAGATTGAAAATATAAAAGTCCATTTTCTGGCTAAACTAGACGAGCTACGGCCAAACGGACAAATATCTGTGATCAATTTTATTTCCTCCCAAAACCTGGCTTTTGAGTGAAAACATAAAAGTCCATTTTCTGGGTAAACTAGATGAGATACGTCCAAAAGGAAGAAAATATGTGATCACTTTTATTTCCTACAAAAACCAGGTTTTTGAGTGAAAACGTAAAAGTCCATTTTCTGGCTAAACTAGACGAGCTACGGCCAAACGGACAAATATCTGTGATCACTTTTATTTCCTACCAAAACCTGGCTTTTGAGTGAAAACATAAAAGTCCATTTTCTGGCTAAACTAAATGAGATACGGCAAAAAGGAAGAAAATCTGTGATCACTTTTATTTCCTAAGAAAAACTGGTTTTAGAGTGAAAACATAAAAATCCATTTTCTGGCTAAACTAGACGAGCTACGGCCAAACGGACAAATATCTGTGATCACTTTTATTTTCTACCAAAACCTGGCTTTTGAGTGAAAACATAAAAGTCTATTTTCTGGCTAAACTAGACGAGCTACTGCCAAAAGGAAGAAAATCTGTGATCACTTTTATTTTCTACCAAAACTAGATTTTTGAGTGAAAACTTAAAAGTCCATTTTCTGGCTAAACTAGATGAGATACCGCTAAAAGGAAGAAAATCTGTGATCACTTTTATTTCCTAAGAAAAACTGGTTTTAGAGTGAAAACATAAAAATCCATTTTCTGGCTAAACTAGACGAGCTACGGCCAAACGGACAAATATCTGTGATCACTTTTATTTTCTACCAAAACCTGGCTTTTGAGTGAAAACATAAAAGTCTATTTTCTGGCTAAACTAGACGAGCTACCGCCAATAGGAAGAAAATCTATGATCACTTTTATTTCCTACCAAAACTAGATTTTTTAGTGAAAACATAAAAGTCCATTTTCTGGCTAAACTAGACGAGATGTGGCCAAACGGGCAAATATCTGTGATCAATTTTATTTCCTACCAACACCTGGTTTTAGAGTGAAAACATACGAGCTACGGCCAAAAGGAAGAAAATCTGTGATCACTTTTATTTCCTACCAAAACCTGGCTTTTTAGTGAAAACATAAGTGTCAATTTTCTGGCTAAACTAGACGAGCTAAGGCCAAACGGACAAATATCTGTGATCACTTTTATTTCCTAAGAAAACCTGGTTTTAGAGTAAAAACATAAAAGTCCATTTTCTGGCTAAACTAGACTAGCTACGGCCAAAAGGAAGAAAATCTGTGATCACTTTTATTTCCTATCAAAACTAGATTTTTGAGTGATAACATAAAAGTCTATTTTCTGGCTAAACTAGACGAGCTACGGCCAAACGGACAAATATCTGTGACCACTTTTATTTTCTACCAAAACCTGGCTTTTGAGTGAAAACATAAAAGTCTATTTTCTGGCTAAACTAGACGAGCTACGAAGAAAAGGAAGAAAATCTGTGATCATTTTTATTTCCTACCAAAACTAGATTTTTGAGTGAAAACATAAAAGTACATTTTCTGGCTAAACTAGACGAGCTACGGCCAAACGGACAAATATCTGTGATCACTTTTATTTCCTACCAAAACCTGGCTTTTGAGTGAAAACATAAAAGTCCATTTTCTGGCTAAACTAGATGAGATACGACTGTGATCACTTTTATTTCCTACAAAGTTTGATATTTGAGTGAAAACATTAAAGTCCATTTTCTGGCTAAACTAGACTAGCTGTGGGCAAACGGACAAATATCTGTGATCACTTTTATTTCCTATCAAAACCTGGCTTTTGAGTGAAAACATAAAAGTCCATAAATCTGTGATCACTTTTATTTCCTACAAAGTTTGATTTTTGAGTGAAAACACAAAAGTCCATTTTCTGGCCAAACTAGACGAGGTATGGCCAAAGGGACAAATATCTGTGATCACTTTTGAGTGAAAACATAAAAGTACATTTTCTGGCTAAACTAGATGAGATACGGCCAAAAGGAAGAAAATCTGTGATCACTTTTATTTCCTAAGAAAACCTGGTTTTAGAATGAAAACATAAAAGTCCATTTTCCTATCAAAACCTGGTTTTTGAGTGTGATCATCTGTGATCATCTTTATTTCCTATCAAAACCTGGCTTTTGAGTGAAAACAGAAAAGTCCATTTTCCGGCTAAACTAGATGAGATACGACTGTGATCACTTTTATTTCCTACAAAGTTTGATTTTTGAGTGAATACACAAAAGTCCATTTTCTGGCTAAACTAGACTATCTGTGGGCAAACGGACAAATACCTGTGATCACTTTTATTTCCTATCAAAACCTGGCTTTTGAGTGAAAACATAAAAGTCCATTTTCCGGTTAAACTAGATGAGATACGGACAAAGAGAAGAAAATCTGTGATCACTTTTATTTCCTACAAAGTTTGATTTTTGAGTGAAAACACAAAAGTCCATTTTCTGGCTAAACTAGACGAGCTACGGCCAAACGGACAAATATCTGTGATCACTTTTGAGTGAAAACATAAAAGTACATTTCTGGCTAAACTAGATGAGATACGGCCAAAAGGAAGAAAATCTGTGATCACTTTTATTTCCTAAGAAAACCTGGTTTTAGAATGAAAACATAAAAGTCCATTTTTCTATCTAAACCTGGTTTTTGAGTGTGATCATCTGTGATCATCTTTATTTCCTATCAAAACCTGGCTTTTGAGTGAAAACAGAAAAGTCCATTTTCCGGCTAAACTAGATGAGATACGACTGTGATCACTTTTATTTCCTACAAAGTTTGATTTTTGAGTGAAAACATAAAAGTCTATTTTCTGGCTAAACTAGACCATCTGTGGGCAAACGGACAAATACCTGTGATCACTTTTATTTCCTATCAAAACCTGGCTTTTGAGTGAAAACATAAAAGTCCATTTTTCGGTTAAACTAGATGAGATACGGACAAAGGGAAGAAAATCTGTGATCACTTTTATTTCCTACAAAGTTTGATTTTTGAGTGAAAACACAAAAGTCCATTTTCTGGCTAAACTAGACGAGCTACGGCCAAACGGACAAATATCTGTGATCACTTTTGAGTGAAAACATAAAAGTACATTTTCTGGCTAAACTAGATGAGATACGGCCAAAAGGAAGAAAATCTGTGATCACTTTTATTTCCTAAGAAAACCTGGTTTTAGAATGAAAACATAAAAGTCCATTTTCTGGCTAAACTTTTATTTCCTACCAACACTTGGTTTTAGAGTGAAAACATAAAAGTCCATTTTCTGGCTAAACTAGACGAGATATGACCAAACGGACAAATATCTGTGATCACTTTTATTTCCTAAGAAAACCTGGTTTTAGAGTGAGACAAATATCTGTGATCACTTTTATTTCCTACCAAAACCTGGCTTTTGAGTGAAAACATAAAAGTCAATTTTCTGGCTAAACTAGATGAGATACGGCCAAAAGGAAGAAAATCTGAGATCACTTTTATTTCCTAAGAAATCCTGGTTTTAGAGTGAAAACATAAAAGTGCATTTTCTGGCTAAACTAGACGAGCTACGGCCAAACGGACAAATATCTGTGATCACTTTTATTTCCTACCAAAACTAGATTTTTGAGTGAAAACATAAAAGTCCATTTTCTGGCTTAACTAGACGAGCTACGGCCAAAAGAAAGAAAATCTGTGATCACTTTTATTTCCTACCAAAACCTCGCTTTTTAGTGAAAACATAAGTGTCCATTTTCTGGCTAAACTAGTCGAGCTACGCCAAACGGACAAATATCTGTGATCACTTTTATTTCCTAAGAAAACCTGGTTTTAGAGTGAAAACATAAAAGTCCATTTGCTGGCTAAACTAGACGAGCCAAAAGGAAGAAAATCTGTGATCACTGTTATTTCCTATCAAAACTAGATTTTTGAGTGATAACATAAAAGTCCATTTTCTGGCTAAACTAGACGAGCTACGGCCAAACTGACAAATATCTGTGACCACTTTTATTTCCTACCAAAACCTAGCTATTGAGTGAAAACATAAAAGTCCATTTTCTGGCTAAACTAGACGAGCTACGGCCAAACGGACAAATATCTGTGATCACTTTTATTTCCTACCAAAACCTGGCTTTTGAGTGAAAACATAAAAGTCCATTTTCTGGCTAAACTAGACGAGCTACGGCCAAGAGGAAGAAAATCTGTGATCACTTTTATTTCCTAAGAAAACCTGGTTTTATAATGAAAACATAAAAGTCCATTTTCCGGCTAAACTAGATGAGATACGGCCAAAAGGAAGAAAAACTGTGATCACTTTTATTTCCTACAAAAACTACGTTTTTGAGTGAAAACATAAGAGTCCATTTTCTGGCTAAACTAGACTAGCTGTGGGCAAACGGACAAATATCTGTGATCACTTTTATTTCCTATCAAAACCTGGCTTTTGAGTGAAAACATAAAAGTCCATTTTCCGGTTAAACTAGATGAGATACGGACAAAGGGAAGAAAATCTGTGATCACTTTTATTTCCTACAAAGTTTGATTTTTGAGTGCAAACACAAAAGTCCATTTTCTGGCTAAACTAGAAAAGCTACGGCCAAACGGACAAATATCTGTGATCACTTTTGAGTGAAAACATAAAAGTACATTTTCTGGCTAAACTAGATGAGATACGGCCAAAAGGAAGAAAATCTGTGATCACTTTTATTTCCTAAGAAAACCTGTTTTTAGAATGAAAACATAAAAGGCCATTTTCTGGCTAAACTAGTCGAGATATGGCCAAACGAACAAATATCTGTGATCACTTTTATTTCCTACCAACACTTGGTTTTAGAGTGAAAACATAAAAGTCCATTTTCTGGCTAAACTAGACGAGCTACCGCCAAACGGACAAATATCTGTGATCACTTTTATTTCCTACCAAAACCTGGCTTTTGAGTGAAAACATAAAAGTAAATTTTCTGGCTAAACTAGATGAGATACGGCCAAAAGGAAGAAAATCTGTGATCACTTTTATTTCCTAAGAAATCCTGGTTTTAGATGTGAAAACATAAAAGTGCATTTTCTGGCTAAACTAGACGAGCTACGGCCAAACGGACAAATATCTGTGATCACTTTTATTTCCTACCAAAACTAAATTTTTGAGTGAAAACATAAAAGTCCATTTTCTGGCTAAACTAGACGAGCTACGGCCAAACGGACAAATATCTGTGATCACTTTTATTTCCCACCAAAACCTGGCTTTAGAGTGAAAACATAAAAGTCCATTTTCTGGCTAAACTAGACGAGCTGCGGCCAAACGGACAAATATCTGTGATCACTTTTATTTCCTACCAAAACCTGGCTTCTGAGTGAAAACATAAAAGTGCATTTTCTGGCTAAACTAGACGAGGTACGGCCAAAAGGAAGAAAATCTGTGATCACTATTATTTCCTACCAAAACTATATTTTTAAGTGAAAACATAAAAGTCCATTTTCTGGCTAAACTAGTCGAGCTACGGCCAAACCGACATATTACAGTGATCACTTTTATTTCTTACAAAACTAGGTTCTTGAGTGAAAACGTTAAAGTTCATTTTCTGGCTAAAGGAGCTGCGGCCTCACGGCAAATATCTGTGATCACTTAGACGAAATATGGCCAAACGGACAAATATCTGTAATCACATTTATTTCATACCAAAACCTGGCTTTTGAGTTCGTTTTCTGGCTAAACTAGACGAAGTACGGCCAAAAGGAAGAAAATCTGTGATCACTTTTATTTCCTACCAAAACTAGATTTTTGAGTGAAAACATAAAAGTCCATTTTCTGGCTAAACTAGACGAGCTACGGCCAAAAGGAAGAAAATCTGTGATCACTATTATTTCCTACCAAAACTAGATTTTTGAGTGGTTTTAGAATGAAAACATAAAAGTCCATTTTCCTATCAAAACCTGGCTTTTGAGTGAAAACATAAAAGTCCATTTTCCGGCTAAACTAGATGAGATACGGCCAAAAGGAAGAAAAACTGTGATCACTTTTATTTCCTACAAAAACTACGTTTTTGAGTGAAAACATAAGAGTCCATTTTCTGGCTAAACTAGACTAGCTGTGGGCAAACGGACTGTTTTCTGTCTGTGATCACTTTTATTTCCTATCAAAACCTGGCTTTTGAGTGAAAACATAAAAGTCCATTTTCCGGTTAAACTAGATGAGATACGGACAAAGGGAAGAAAATCTGTGATCACTTTTATTTCCTACAAAATTTGATTTTTGAGTGCAAACACAAAAGTCCATTTTCTGGCTAAACTAGACGAGCTACGGCCAAACGGACAAATATCTGTGATCACTTTTATTTCCTACCAAAACCTGGCTTTTGAGTGAAAACATAACAGTCCATTTTCTGGCTAAACTAGACGAGCTACGGCCAAACGGACAAATATCTGTGATCACTTTTATTTCCTACCAAAACCTGGCTTTTGAGTGAAAACATAAAAGTCCATTTTCTGGCTAAACTAGACGAGCTGCGGCCAAACGGACAAATATCTGTGATCACTTTTATTTCCTACCAAAACCTGGCTTCTGAGTGAAAACATAAAAGTGCATTTTCTGGCTAAACTAGACGAGGTACGGCCAAAAGGAAGAAAATCTGTGATCACTATTATTTCCTACCAAAACTATATTTTTAAGTGAAAACATGAAAGTCCATTTTCTGGCTAAACTAGTCGAGCTACGGCCAAACCGACAAATTACTGTGATCACTTTTATTTCCTACCAAAACTAGGTTCTTGAGTGAAAACGTTAAAGTTCATTTTCTGGCTAAAGGAGCTGCTGCCTAACGGCGAATATCTGTGATCACTTAGACGAAATATGGCCAAACGGACAAATATCTGTAATCACTTTTATTTCATACCAAAACCTGGCTTTTAAGTGAAAACATAAAAGTTCATTTTCTGGCTAAACTATACGTGCTACGGCCAAAAGGAAGAAAATCTGTCATCACTTTTATTTCCTACCAAAACTAGATTTTTGAGTGAAAACATAAAAGTCCATTTTCTGGCTAAACTAGACGAGCTACGGCCAAAAGAAAGAAAATCTGTGATCACTTTTATTTCCTACCAAAACTAGATTCTTGAGTGAGAACATAAAAGTCCATTTTCTGGCTAAACTAGTCGAGCTACGGCCAAACGTACAAATATCTGTGATCACTTTTATTTCCTACCAAAACCTGGCTTTTGAGTGAAAACATAAAAGTCCATTTTCTGGCTAAACTAGATGAGATACGGCCAAAAGGAAGAAAATCTGTGATCACTTTTATTTGCTACCAAAACTAGATTTTTGAGTGAAAACATAAAAGTCCATTTTCTGACTAAACTGGACGAGCTACGGCCAGAAGGAAGAAAATCTGTGATCACTTTTATTTCCTACCAAAACTAGATTTTTGAGTGAGAACATAAAAGTCCATTTTCTGGCTAAACTAGACGAGCTACGGCCAAAAGGAAGAAAATCTATGATCACTTTTATTTCCTACCAAAACTAGATTTTTTGTGAAAACATAAAAGTACATTTTCTGGCTAAACTAGATGAGATACGGCCAAAAGGAAGAAAATCTATGATCACTTTTATTTCCTACCAAAACTAGATTTTTTCGTGAAAACATAAAAGTCCATTTTCTGGCTAAACTAGACGAGCTACGGCCAAAAGGAAGAAAATCTGTGATCACTTTTATTTCCTACCAAAACCAGATTTTTGAGTGAAAAGATAAAAGTACACTTACGGCCAAAAAAGTCCATTTTCTGTCTGAACTAGATGAGATACGGCCAAACGGACAAATATCTGTGATCACTTTTATTTCCTAAGAAAACCTGGTTTTAGAGCGAAAACATAAAAATCCATTTTCTGGCTAAACTAGACGAGATATGACCAAACGGACAAATATCTGTGATCAGTTCATTTTCTGGCTAAAGGAGCTGCTGCCTAACGGCGAATATCTGTGATCACTTAGACGAAATATGGCCAAACGGACAAATATCTGTAATCACTTTTATTTCATACCAAAACCTGGCTTTTGAGTGAAAACATAAAAGTTCATTTTCTGGCTAAACTATACGTGCTACGGCCAAAAGGAAGAAAATCTATGATCACTTTTATTTCCTACCAAAACTAGATTTTTTAGTGAAAACATAAAAGTCCATTTTCTGGCTAAACTAGACGAGATATGGCCAAGCAGACAAATATCTGTGATCACTTTTATTTCCTACCAACACTTGGTTTTAGAGTGAAAACATAAAAGTCCATTTTCTGGCTAAACTAGACGAGATATGACCAAACGGACAAATATCTGTGATCACTTTTATTTCCTACCAACACTTGGTTTTAGAGTGAAAACATAAAAGTCCATTTTCTGGCTAAACTAGACGAGCTACCGCCAAATGGACAAATATCTGTGATCACTTTTATTTCCTACCAAAACCTGGCTTTTGAGTGAAAACATAAAAGTCCATTTTCTGGCTAAACTAGACGAGCTACGGCCAAACAGACAAATATCTGTGATCACTTTTATTTCCTAAGAAAACCTGGTTTTCGAGTGAAAACATAAAGTCCATTTTCTGGCTAAACTAGACGAGGTACGGCCAAAAGGAAGAAAATCTGTTATCACTATTATTTCCTACCAAAACTAGATTTTTAAGTGAAAACATAAAAGTCCATTTTCTGGCTAAACTAGTCGAGCTACGGCCAAACCGACAAATTACTGTGATCACTTTTATTTCCTACCAAAACTAGGTTCTTGAGTGAAAACGTTAAAGTTCATTTTCTGGCTAAAGGTGCTGCGGCCTAACGGCAAATATCTGTGATCACTTAGACGAAATATGGCCAAACGGACAAATATCTGTAATCACTTTTATTTCATACCAAAAGTAGATTTTTTAGTGAAAACATAAAAGTCCATTTTCTGGCTAAACAAGGCGAGCCACGGGCAAAAAGAAGAAAATCTGTGATCACTTTTATTTCCTACCAAAACCTGGCTTTTGAGTGAAAACATTAAAGTCCATTTTCTGGCTAAACTAGACGAGATATGGCCAAAAGGAAGAAAATCTGTGATCACTTTTATTTCCTACCAAAATTAGATTTTTGAGTGAAAACATAAAAGTCCATTTTCTGGCTAAACTAGACGAGCTACGGCCAAAAGGAAGAAAATCTGTGATCACTTTTATTTGCTACCAAAACTAGATTTTTGAGTGAAAACATAAAAGTCCATTTTCTGACTAAACTGGACGAGCTACGGCCAGAAGGAAGAAAATCTGTGATCACTTTTATTTCCTACCAAAACTAGATTTTTGAGTGAGAACATAAAAGTCCATTTTCTGGCTAAACTAGACGAGCTACGGCCAAAAGGAAGAAAATCTATGATCACTTTTATTTCCTACCAAAACTAGATTTTTTGTGAAAACATAAAAGTACATTTTCTGGCTAAACTAGACGAGCTACGGCCAAAAGGAAGAAAATCTGTGATCACTTTTATTTCCTACCAAAAGTAGATTTTTGAATGAAAACATAAAAGTCCATTTTCTGGCTAAACTAGATGAGATAGGCCAAAAGGAAGAAAATCTGTGATCACTTTTATTTCCTACAAAGTTTGATTTTTGAGTGAAAACATAAAAGTCTATTTTCTGGCTAAACTAGACGAGCTACGGCCAAACGCACAAATATCTGTGATCACATTTATTTCCTACCAAAACCTGGCTTTTGAGTGAAAACATAAAAGTCCATTTTCTGTCTAAACTAAATGAGATACGGCCAAAAGGAAGAAAATCTGTGATCACTTTTATTTCCTAAGAAAGCCTGGTTTTAGAGTGAAAACATAAAAGTGCATTTTCTGGCTAAACTAGACGAGCTACGGCCAAAAGGAAGAAAATCTATGATCACTTTTATTTCCTTCCAAAACTAGATTTTTTAGTGAAAACATAAAAGTCCATTTTCTGGCTAAACTAGTCGAGCTACGCCAAGCGGACAAATATCTGTTATCACTTTTATTTCCTACCAAAACTAGATTTTTGAGCGAAAACATAAAAGTCCATTTTCTGGCTAAATTAGACGAGCTACGGCCAAACATACAAATATCTGTGATCACTTTTATTTCTTACCAAAACCTGGCTTTTGAGTGAAATCATAAAAGTACATTTTCTGCCTAAACTTGACGAGCTGCGGCCAAAAGGAAGAAAATCTGTGATCACTTTTATTTCCTACCAAAACTAGATTTTTGAGTGAAAACATAAAAGTCAATTTTCTGGCTAAACTAGGCGAGATATGGCCAAACGGACAAATATCTGTGATCACTTTTATTTCCTACAAAGTTCGATTTTTGAGTGAAAACATAAAGGTCTATTTTCTGGTTAAACTAGACGAGGTACGGCCAAACGGAAGAAAATCTGTGATCACTTTTATTTCCTACCAAAACAAGATTTTTTAGTGAAAACGTAAAAGTCCATTTTCTGGCTAAACTAGACGAGCTAAGGCCAAACGGACAAATATCTGTGATCACATTTATTTCCTACCAAAACTAGATTTTTTAGTGAAAACATAAAAGTCCATTTTCTGGCTAAACTAGACGAGATATGATCAAACAGACAAATATCTGTGTTCACTTTTATTTCCTACCAACACCTGGTTTTAGAGTGAAAACATAAAAGTCCATTTTCTGGCTAAACTTGACGAGCTACGGCCAAAAGGAAGAAAATCTGTGATCACTTTTATTTCCTACCAAAACTAGATTTTTGAGTGAAAACATAAAAGTCCATCTTCTGGCTAAACTTGTCGAGCTACGGCCAAACGTACAAATATCTGTGATCACTTTTATTTCCCACCAAAACCTGGCTTTTGAGTGAAAACATAAAAGTCCATTTTCTGGCAAAACTAGTCGAGCTACGGCCAAAAGGAAGAAAATCTGTGATCACTTTTATTTCCTACCAAAACTAGATTTTTGAGTGAAAACTTAAAAGTCAATTTTCTGGCTAAACTAGATGAGATACGGCTAAAAGGAAGAAAATCTGTGATCACTTTTATTTCCTAAGAAAAACTGGTTTTAGAGTGAAAACATAAAAATCCATTTTCTGGCTAAACTAGACGAGCTACGGCCAAACGGACAAATATCTGTGATCACTTTTATTTTCTACCAAAACCTGGCTTTTGAGTGAAAACATAAAAGTCCATTTTCTGCCTAAACTAGTCGAGGCCAAACGGACAAATATCTGTGATCACTTCTATTTCCTGCCAAAACTAGATTTTTGAGTGAAAACATAAAAGTCCATTTTCTGGCTAAACTAGACGAGATATGGCCAAAGGGAAGAAAATCTGTGATCACTTTTATTTCCTACCAAAACTAGATTTTTGAGTGAAAACAGAAAAGTCCACTTTCTGGCTAAACTAGTCGAGCTACGGCCAAAAGGAAGAAAATCTGTGATCACTTTTATTTCCTACCAAAACTAGATTTTTGAGTGAAAACATAAAAGTCCATTTTCTAGCTAAACTAGACGAGCTAAGGCCAAACGAACAAATATCTGTGATCACTTTTATTTCCTACCAAAACCTAGTTTTTGAGTGAAAACATAAAAGTCCATTTTCTGGCTAAACTATACGAGATATGGCCAAAAGGAAGAAAATCTGTGATCACTTTTATTTCCTACCAAAACTAGATTTTTGAGTGAAAACACAAAAATCCAATTTCTGGCTAAACTAGTCGAGCTACGGCCAAAAGGAAGAAAATCTGTAAATTAGAAAATCTGTGATCACTTTTATTTCCTACCAAAACTAGAGTTTTGAGTGAAAACATAAAAGTCCATTTTCTGGCTAAACTAGTCGAGCTACGCCAAACGGACAAATATCTGTGATCACTTTTATTTCCTACCAAGACCAGGCTTTTGAGTGAAAATATAAAAGTCAATTTCCTGGCTAAACTAGAGGAGATATGGCCAAACAGACAAATATCTGTGATCTCTTTTATTTCCTACCAACACCTCGTCTTAGAGTGAAAACATAAAAGTCCATTTTCTCGCTAAACTTGACGAGCTACGGCCAAAAGGAAGAAAATCTGTGATCACTTTTATTTCCTACCAAAACTAGATAATTGAGTGAAAACATAAAAGTCCATTTTCTGGCTAAACTAGACGAGCTACGGCCAAAAGGAAGAAAATCTGTAAATTAGAAAATCTGTGATCACTTTTATTTCCTACCAAAACTAGAGTTTTGAGTGAAAACATAAAAGTCCATTTTCTGGCTAAACTAGTCGAGCTACGCCAAACGGACAAATATCTGTGATCACTTTTATTTCCTACCAAGACCAGGCTTTTGAGTGAAAATATAAAAGTCAATTTTCTAGCTAAACTAGACGAGATATGGCCAAACAGACAAATATCTGTGATCTCTTTTATTTCCTACCAACACCTGGTCTGAGAGTGAAAACATAAAAGTCCATTTTGAGCTACGGCCAAAAGGAAGAAAATCTGTGATCACTTTTATTTCCTACCAAAACTAGATATTTGAGTGAAAACATAAAAGTCCATTTTCTGGCTAAACTAGACGAGCTACGGCCAAAAGGAAGAAAATCTGTAAATTAGAAAATCTGTGATCACTTTTACTTCCTACCAAAACTAGATTTTTGAGTGAAAACATAAAAGTCCATTTTCTGGCTAAACTAGTCGAGCTACGCCAAACGGACAAATATCTGTGATCACTTTATTTCCTACCAAGACCACGCTTTTGAGTGAAAACATAAAAGTCCATTTTCTGGCTAAAATAGTCGAGCTACGGCCAAACCGACAAATTACTGTGATCATTTTTATTTCCTACCAAAACTAGGTTCTTGAGTGAAAACGTTAAAGTTCATTTTCTGGCTAAAGGAGCTGCGGCCTAACGGCAAATATCTGTGATCACTTAGACGAAAGATGGCCAAACGGACAAATATCTGTAATCACTTTTATTTCATACCAAAAGTAGATTTTTTAGTGAAAACATAAAAGTCCATTTTCTGGCTAAACAAGAAGAGCTACGGCCAAAAGGAAGAAAATCTGTGATCACTTTTATTTCCTACCAAAACTAGATTTTTGGGTGAAAACATAAAAGTCCATTTTCTGGCTAAACTAGACGAGATATGGCCAAAAGGAAGAAAATCTGTGATCACTTTTATTTCCTCCAAAACTAGATTTTTGAGTGAAAACATAAAAGTCCATTTTCTGGCTAAACTAGACGAGCTACGGCCAAAAGGAAGAAAATCTGTGATCACTTTTATTTCCTACCAAAACTAGATTTTTGAGTGAAAACATAAAAGTCCATTATCTGGCTAAACTAGATGAGATACGGCCAAAAGGAAGAAAATCTGTGATCACTTTTATTTCCTACCAAAACTAGATTTTTGAGTGAAAACATAAAAGTCCATTTTCTGGTTAACTAGACGACCTACGGCCAAAAGGAAAAAAATCTGTGATCACTTTTATTTCCTACCAAAGTTTGAATTTTGAGTGAAAACATAAAAGTCCATTTTCTGGCTAAACTAGAAGAGCTACGGCCAAACGTACAAATATCTGTGATCACTTTTATTTCCTACCAAAACCTGGCTTTTGAGTGAAAACATAAAAGTCCATTTTCTGGCTAAACTAGACGAGATATGGCCAAAAGGAAGAAAATCTATGATCACTTTTATTTTCTACCAAAACTAGATATTTTGTGAAAACATAAAAGTCCATTTTCTGGCTAAACTTGACGAGCTACGGCCAAAGGGAAGAAAATCTGTGATCACTTTTATTTCCTACCAAAACTAGATTTTTGAGTGAAAACATAAAAGTCCATTTTCTGGCTAAACTAAATAAGATACGGCAAAAAGGAAGAAAATCTGTGATCACTTTTATTTCCTAAGAAAAACTGGTTTTAGAGTGAAAACATAAAAATCCATTTTGTGGCTAAACTAGACGAGCTACGGCCAAACGGACAAATATCTGTGATCACTTTTATTTTCTACCAAAAAACACAAAGGTCCATTTTCTAGCTAAACTAGTCGAGCTACGCCAAACGGACAAATATCTGTGATCACTTTTATTTCCTACCAGGACCAGGCTTTTGAGTGAAAACATAAAAGTCCATTTTCTGTCTAAACTAGATGAGCTACGGCCTAAAGGAAGAAAATCTGTGATCACTTTTATATCCTACCAAAGTTTTATTTTTGAGTGAAAACATAAAAGTCCACTTTCTGGCTAAACTAGACCTGGCTTTTGAGTGAAAACATAAAAGTACATTTTCTGGCTAAACTAGACCTGGCTTTTGAGTGAAAACATAAAAGTACATTTTCTGGCTAAACTAGACGAGCTACGGCCAAAAGGAAGAAAATCTGTGATCACTCTTATTTCCTACCAAAACTAGATTGTTGAGTGAAAACATAAAAGTCCATTTTCTGGCTAAACTAGTCGAGCTACGCCAAACGGACAAATATCTGTGATCACTTTTATTTCCTACCAAGACCAGGCTTTTGAGTGAAAACATAAAAGTCCATTTTCTGTCTAAACTAGATGAGCTACGGCCTAAAGGAAGAAAATCTGTGATCACTTTTATATCCTACCAAAACCTGGTTTTAGAGTGAAAACATAGAGGTCCATTTTCTGGCTAAACTAGACCTGCTACGCCAAACGGACAAATACCTGTGATCACTTTTATTTCCTACCAAGACCAGGCTTTTGAGTGAAAGCATAAAAGTCCATTTTCTGTCTAAACTAGATGAGCTACGGCCGAAAGGAAGAAAATCTGTGATCACTTTTATATTCTACCAAAGTTTGATTTTTGAGTGAAAACATAAAAGTCCATTTTCTGGCTAAACTAGACGAGCTAAGGCCAAACGGACTAATATCTGTGATCACTTTTATTTCCTACAAAAACCTAGTTTTTGAGTGAAAACATAAAAGTTAATTTTTTGGCTAAACTAGACGAGATATGGCCAAAAGTAAGAAAATCTGTGATCCCTTTTATATCCTACAAAAGTTTGGTTTTTGAGCGAAAACATAAAAGTCCGTTTTCTGGCTAAACCAGGCGAGCTGCGGCCAAAAGGAAAAAAATCTGTGATCACTTTTATTTCCTACCAAGCTAGATTTTTGAGTGAAAACATAAAAGTCCATTTTCTGGCTAAACTAGACGAGATATGGCCAAACCGACAAATATCTGTGATCACTTTTATTTCCTACCAACACCTGGTTTTAGAGTGAAAACATAAAAGTCCATTTTCTGGCTAAACTAGACGAGCTAAGGCCAAACGGACTAATATCTGTGATCACTTTTATTTCCTACCAAAACCTAGTTTTTGAGTGAAAACATAAAAGTTAATTTTCTGGCTAAACTAGACGAGATATGGCCAAAAGTAAGAAAATCTGTGATCCCTTTTATATCCTACAAAAGTTTGGTTTTTGAGCGAAAACATAAAAGTCCGTTTTCTGGCTAAACCAGGCGAGCTGCGGCCAAAAGGAAGAAAATCTGTGATCACTTTATTTCCTACCAAACTAGATTTTTGAGTGAAAACATAAAAGTCCATTTTCTGGCTAAACTAGACGAGATATGGCCAAACCGACAAATATCTGTGATCACTTTTATTTCCTACCAACACCTGGTTTTAGAGTGAAAACATAAAAGTACATTTTCTGGCTAAACTAGACGAGCTAAGGCCAAACGGACAAATATCTGTGATCACTTTTATTTCCTACCAAAACCTGGTATTAGAGTGAAAACATAAAAATCCATTTTCTGGCTAAACTAGACGAGCTACGGCCAAAAGGAAGAAAATCTGTGATCACTTTTATTTCCTACCAAACTAGATTTTTGAGTGATAACATAAAAGTCCATTTTCTGGCTAAACTAGACGAGCTACGGCCAAACGTACACATATCTGTGATCACTTTTATTCAGGGATCGTAAATAATAATTATTTTTGAATTTTTTATAGAAAAAAATCAAATACAATAAAATATCGGAAAACAAATTCAAACATACCATTTTTATTGGTTTGAGCTATATTTTTATAAAACGATATGATTTTTAAATTTTTGATTTTTATTTTTTTTGCAAAAAATAATAATTATTTGTAATATTTTCCGTTTATAATGCATACATACATACATACATACTACATACATACATACATACATACATACATACATACATACATACATACATACATACATACATACCTACATACATACATACATACATACATACATACATACACATACATACATACATACATACATACATACATACATACCTACATACATACATACACATACATACATACATACATACATACATACATCATACATACCTACATACATACATACATACATACATACATACATACACATACATACATACTACATACATACATACATACATACATACATACACTAACATACATACTACATACATACATACATACACACACATACATACATACATACATACATACATACATACATACATACATACCTACATACATACATACATACATACATACTACATACATACATACATACATACATACATACACATACATACATACATCATACATACATACATACATACATACATCTACATCATACATACATACATACATACATACATACATAACATACATACATACATACATACCTACATACATACATACATACATACATACATACATACTACATACATACATCATACATACATACATACATACATACATCATACATACATACATACATACATACATACATACATACATACATACATACATACATACATACATACTACATACATACATACATACATACATACCTACATACATACATACATACATACATCACTACATACATACATACATACATACATACATACATACATACATACATACATACATACATACATACATACATACATACATACTACATCATACATACATACATACATACATACATACATACATACATACATACACATACATACTACATACATACATACATACATACATACATACTACATACATACATACATACATACATACATACATACATACTACATACATACATACATACATACATACATACTACATACATACATACATACATACATCACATACATACATACATAACTACTACATACATACTACATACATACATACATACATACATACATACATACATACATACATACATACTACATCAATACATACATACATACATACATAAAGAACATACATACATACATAATACATACATACTACATACATACATACATACATACATACATACATACATACATACATACATACAGACATACATACATACATACATACTACATAATACATACATATATATATATACATACTACATACATACATACATAATACATACATACATACATACATACATACATACATACATACATACATACAGACATACATACATATACATACATACATACATACATACAGACATACATACATACATACATACATACATACATACATACATACATACATACATACATACATACATACATACATACATACATACATACATACATACATACATACATACTACATGTTTATTAGAATAAATTGATTTTTATTTCTGCCAGAAAAAATAAAAATCAAAAATTGATTTTTATTTCTGCCCGAAAAAATTAAAATCGAAAAATAATTATTATTTCTGCCAAATAAAAATAAAAATCAAAAATAATAATTATTTTTTGATTTTTATTATAAAAATCATAACGGTTACGGTCCCTGCTTTTATTTCCTACCAAAACCTGACTTTTGAGTGAAAACATAAAAGTACATTTTCTGGCTAAACTAGACGAGCTACGGCCAAAAGGAAGAAAATCTGTGATCACTTTTATTTCCTACCAAAACTAGATTTTTGAGTGAAAACATAAAAGTCCATTTTTTGTCTAAACAAGTCAAGCTTCGCCAAACGGACAAATATCTGTGATCACTTTTATTTCCTACCAAGACCAGGCTTTTGAGAGAAAACATAAAAGTCCATTTTCTGGCTAAACTAGACGAGCTACGGCCAAAAGGAAGAAAATCTGTAAATTAGCAAATCTGTGATCACTTTTTTTTCCCACCAAAACTAGATATTTGAGTGAAAACATAAAAGTCCATTTTCTGTCTAAACTAGTCGAGCTACGGCCAAAAGGACAAATATCTGTGATCACTTTAATTTCCTACCAAGACCAGGCTTTTGAGTGGAAACATAAAAGTACATTTTCTGGCTAAACTAGACGAGCTGTGGCCAAAAGGACAAATATCTGTCATCACTTTTATTTCCTACCAAAAGTAGATTTTTTAGTGAAAACATAAAAGTCAATTTTCTGGCTAAACTAGACGAGATATGGCCAAACAGACAAATATCTGTGATCTCTTTTATTTCCTACCAACACCTGGTTTTAGAGTGAAAACATAAAAGTCCATTTTCTGGCTAAACTTGACGAGCTACGGCCAAAAGGAAGAAAATCTGTGATCACTTTTATTTCCTACCAAAACTAGATATTTGAGTGAAAACATAAAAGTCCATTTTCTGGCTAAACTAGACGAGCTACGGCCAAAAGGAAGAAAATCTGTAAATTAGAAAATCTGTGATCACTTTTATTTCCCACCAAAACTAGATATTTGAGTGAAAACATAAAAGTCCATTTTCTGGCTAAACTTGACGAGCTACGGCCAAAAGGAAGAAAATCTGTGATCACTTTTATTTCCTACCAAAACTAGATATTTGAGTGAAAACATAAAAGTCCATTTTCTGTCTAAACTAGTCGAGCTACGGCCAAAAGGACAAATATCTGTGATCACTTTAATTTCCTACCAAGACCAGGCTTTTGAGTGGAAACATAAAAGTACATTTTCTGGCTAAACTAGACGAGCTGTCGCCAAAAGGACAAATATCTGTCATCACTTTTATTTCCTACCAAAAGTAGATTTTTTAGTAAAAACATAAAAGTCCATTTTCTGGCTAAACTAGACGAGCTAAGGCCAAACGGACAAATATCTGTGATCACTTTTATTTCCTACCAAAACCTGGCTTTTGAGTGGAAACATAAAAGTACATTTTCTGGCTAAACTAGACGAGCTACGGCCAAAAGGAAGAAAATCTGTGATCACTTTTATTTCCTACCAAAACTAGATTTTTGAGTGAAAACATAAAAGTCCATTTTCTGGCTAAACTAGACGAGCTAAGGCCAAACGGACAAATATCTGTGATCACTTTTATTTCCTACCAAAACCTGGTATTAGAGTGAAAACATAAAAGCCCATTTTCTGGCTAAACTAGACGAGCTAAGGCCAAACGGACAAATATCTGTGATCACTTTTATTTCCTACCAAAACCTGGCTTTTGAGTGGAAACATAAAAGTACATTTTCTGGCTAAACTAGACGAGCTACGGCCAAAAGGAAGAAAATCTGTGATCACTTTTATTTCCTACCAAAACTAGATTTTTGAGTGAAAACATAAAAGTCCATTTTCTGGCTAAACTAGACGAGCTAAGGCCAAACGGACAAATATCTGTGATCACTTTTATTTCCTACCAAATCCTGGCTTTTGAGTGAAAACATAAAAGTCCATTTTCTGGCTAATCTAGACGATCTACGGCCAAACAGGCAAATATCTGTGATCACTTTTATTTCCTACCAAAACTAGATTTTTGAGTGAAAACATAAAAGTAAATTTTCTGGCTAAACTAGACGAGATATGGCCAAACGGACAAATATCTGTGATCACTTTTATCTCCTACCAACATCTGGTTTTAGAGTGAAAACATAAAAGTCCATTTTCTGGCTAAACTAGACGAGCTACGGCCACAAGGAAGAAAATCTGTGATCACTTTTATTTCCTACCAAAACTTGGTTTTAGTGATCTGTGATCACTTTTATTTCCTACCGAAACTAGATTTTTGTGTGAAAACATAAAAGTCCATTTCCTGGCTAAACTAGATGAGATACGGCCAAAAGGAAGAAAATCTGTGATCACTTTTATTTCCTAAGAAAACCTGGTTTTAGAGTGAAAACATAAACGTCCATTTTCTGGCTAAACTAGACTAGCTACGGCCAAAAAAAAGAAAATCTGTGATCACTTTTATTTCCTAACAAAACTAGATTTTTGAGTGAAAACATAAAAGTCCATTTTTTGGCTAAACTAGATGTGATACGGCCAAAAGGAAGAAAATCTGTGATCACTTTTATTTCCTACCAAAACCTGGATTTTGAGTGAAAACATAAAAGTCCATTTTCTGGCTAAACTAGATGAGATACGGCCAAAAGGAAGAAAATCTGTGATCACCTTTATTTCTTAAGAAAACCTGGTTTTAGAATGAAAACATAAAAGGCCATTTTCTGGCTAATCTAGACGAGCTACTGCCAAAAGGAAGAAAATCTATAATCACTTTTATTTCCTACCAAAACTAGATTTTTTAGTGAGAACATAAAAGTAAATTTTCTGGCTAAACTAGACGAGCTACGGCCAAAAGGAAGAAAATCTGTGATCACTTTTATTTCCTACCAAAACTAGATTTTTGAGTGAAAACATAAAAGTCCATTTCTGGATAAACTAGACGAGCTGAACAATTGAGTAGTTTTCATACAAAATTCTAAAAATCGTTTTCTTTTCTTCTTTCTGAATTCGCGCATTATTTCCTACCAAAACCTAGTTTTTGAGTGAAAACATAAAAGTTCATTTTCTGGCTAAACTAGATGAGATACGGCCAAAAGGAAGAAAATCTGTGATCACCTTTATTTCTTAAGAAAACCTGGTTTTAGAATGAAAACATAAAAGGCCATTTTCTGGCTAATCTAGACGAGCTACTGCCAAAAGGAAGAAAATCTATAATCACTTTTATTTCCTACCAAAACTAGATTTTTTAGTGAGAACATAAAAGTAAATTTTCTGCCTAAACTTGACGAGCAGACTTGACGAAAGTCCAGAAGAAAATCTGAGATCACTTTTATTTCCTACCAAAACTAGATTTTTTAGTGAAAACATAAAAGTCCATTTTCTGGCTAAACTAGACGAGATATGGCCAAATTGACAAATATCTGTGATCACTTTTATTTCCTACCAACACCTGGTTTTGGAGTGAAAACATAAAAGTCCATTTTCTGGCTAAACTAGACGAGCTACGGGCAAAAGGAAGAAAATCTATGATCACTTTTATTTCCTACCAAAGTTTGATTTTTGAGTGAAAACATAAAAGTCCATTTTCTGGCTAAACTAGACGAGCTACGGCCAAAAGGATGAAAATCTGTGATCACTTTTATTTTCTACCAAACCTTTATTTTTGAGTGAAAACATTAAAGTCCGTTTTCTGGCTAAACTAGACGAGCTACGGCCAAAAGGAAGAAAATCTGTGATCACTTTTATTTCCTACCAAAACTAGATTTTTGAGTGAAAACATAAAAGTCCATTTTCTGGCTAAACTAGAAGATCACATTTATTTCCTACCAAAACCTAGTTTTTGAGTGAAAACATAAAAGTCCATTTTCAGGCTAAACTAGACGATCTACGGCCAAACGGACAAATATCTGTGATCACTTTTACTTCCTACCAAAACCTGGCTTTTGAGTGAAAACATAAAAGTCCATTTTCTGGCTAAATTAGATGAGATACGGCCAAAAGGAAGAAAATCTGTGATCACTTTTATTTCCTACCAAACCTTTATTTTTGAGTGAAAACATTAAAGTCCATTTTCTGGCTAAACTAGACGAGCACGGCCAAACGGACAAATATTTGTGATCACCTTTATTTCCTACCAGAACCTGGCTTTTGAGTGAAAACATAAAGGTCCATTTTCTGGCTGAACTAGACGTGCTACGGCCAAAAGAAAGAAAATCTATGATCACTCTTATTTCCTACCAAAACTAGATTTTTGAGTGAAAACATAAAAGTCCATTTTCTGGCTAAACTGGACGAGGTATGGCCAAACGGACAAATATCTGTGATCACTTTTATTTCCTACCAAAACTAGATTTTTGAGTGAAAACATAAAAGTCCATTTTCTGGCTAAACTAGTCGAGCTACGGCCAAACGGACAAATATCTGTGATCACTATTTTTCCTACCAAAACCTGGCTTTTGAGTGAAAACATAAAAGTCCATTTTCTGGCTAAACTAGACGAGATATGGCCAAACGGACAAATATCTGTGATCACTTTTATTTCCTACCAAAACTAGATTTTTGAGTGAAAACATAAAAGTCCATTTTCTGGCTAAACTAGACGAGATATGGCCAAACGGACAAATATCTGTGATCACTTTTATTTCCTACCAAAACTAAATTTTTGTGTGAAAACATAAAAGTCAATTTTCTGGCTAAACTAGTCGAGCTACGGCCAAACGGACAAATATCTGTGATCACTATTTTTCCTACCAAAATCTGGCTTTTGAGTGAAAACATAAAAGTCCATTTTCTGGCTAAACTAGATGAGACATGGCCAAAAGGAAGATAATCTGTGATCACTTTTATTTCCTTCTTAAACTAGATTTTTGAGTGAAAACATAAAAGTCCATTTTCTGGCTAAACTAGAAGATCACCTTTATTTCCTGCCAAAACTAGTTTTTTTAGTGACAACATAAAAGTCCATTTTCTGGCTAAACTAGACGAGCTACGGCCAAACGGAGAAATATCGGTGATCACTTTTATTTCCTAACAAAACTTAGTTTTTGAGTGAAAACATAAAAGTCCATTTTCTGTCTAAACTAGATGTGCTACGGCCAAACGGCCAAATGGACAAATATCTGTGATCACTTTTATTTTCTACCAAACCCTAGCTTTTGAGTGAAAACATAAAAGTCCATTTTCTGGCTAAACTAGATGATATACGGCCAAAAGGAAGAAAATCTGTGATCACTTTTATTTCCTACCAAAGTTTGATTTTTGAGTGAAAGCATAAAATCCGTTTTCTGGCTAAACTAGACGAGCTACGGCCAAAAGGAAGAAAATCTGTGATCACTTTTATTTCCTACCAAAACTAGATTTTTGAGTGAAAACATAAAAGTCCATTTTCTATCTAAACAAGTCAAGCTTCGCCAAACGGACAAATATCTGTGATCACTTTTATTTTCTACCAAACCCTAGCTTTTGAGTGAAAACATAAAAGTCCATTTTCTGGCTAAACTAGATGAGATACGGCCAAAAGGAAGAAAATCTGTGATCACTTTTATTTCTTACCAAAGTTTGATTTTTGAGTGAGAACATAAAAGTCCATTTTCTGGCTAAACTAGACGAGCTACGGCCAAAAGGATGAAAATCTGTGATCACTTTTATTTTCTACCAAACCTTTATTTTTGAGTGAAAACATAAAATCCGTTTTCTGGCTAAACTAGACGAGCTACGGCCAAAAGGAAGAAAAGCTGTGATCACTTTTATTTCCTACCAAACCTTTATTTTTGAGTGAAAACATAAAAGTCCATTTTATGGCTAAACTAGACGAGCTGCGGCCAAAGTTTGATGCTTGAGTGAAAACATAAAATCCGTTTTCTGGCTAAACTAGTCGAGCTACGGCCAAACGGACAAATATCTGTGATCACTATTTTTCCTACCAAAACCTGGCTTTTGAGTGAAAACATAAAAGTTTTCTGACTAAACTAGACGAGCTACGGCCAAAAGGAAGGAAATCTGTGATCACTTTTATTTCCTACCAAAACTAGATTTTTGAGTGAAAACATAAAAGTCCATTTTCTGGCTAAACTAGAAGATCACCTTTATTTCCTACCAAAACCTAGTTTTTGAGTGAAAACATAAAAGTCCATTTTCAGGCTAAACTAGATGAGATACAGCCAAAAGGAAGAAAAGCTGTGATCACTTTTATTTCCTACCAAACCTTTATTTTTGAGTGAAAACATAAAAGTCCATTTTATGGCTAAACTAGACGAGCTGCGGCCAAACGGGCAAATATCTGTGATCACTTTTACTTCCTACCAAAACCTGGCTTTTAAGTGAAAACATAAAAGTCCATTTTCTGGCTAAACTAGATGAGATACGGCCAAAAGGAAGAAAAGCTGTGATCACTTTTATTTCCTACCAAACCTTTATTTTTGAGTGAAAACATAAAAGTCCATTTTATGGCTAAACTAGACGAGCTGCGGCCAAACGGACAAATATCTGTGATCACTTTTATTTCCTACTAAAACCTGGTTTTTGAGTGAAAACATAAAAGTCCATTTTTTGGCTAAACTAGATGTGATACGGCCAAAAGGAAGAAAATCTGTGATCACTTTTATTTCCTACCAAAACCTGGATTTTGAGTGAAAACATAAAAGTCCATTTTCTGGCTATACTAGACGAGCTACGGCCAAAAGGAAGAAAATCTGTGATCACTTTTATTTCCTACCAAAACTAGATTTTTGAGTGAAAACATAAAAGTCCATTTACTGGCTAGACAAGACGAGCTGCGGCCAAACGGCAAATATCTGTGATCACTTTTATTTCCTAAGAAAACCTGGTTTTAGAGTGAGAACATAAAAGTCCATTTTCTGGCAAAACTAGACAAGCTACGGCCAAAAGGAAGAAAATCTGTGATCACTTTTATTTCCTACCAAATTTTGATTTTTGAGTGAAAACATAAAAGTCCATTTTCTGGCTAAACTAGACGAGCTACGGCCAAAAGGAAGAAAATCTGTGATCACTTTTATTTCCTACCAAAACTAGATTTTTGAGTGAAAACACAAAAGTCCATTTTCTGGCTAAACTAGACGAGATATGGCCAAACGGACAAATATCTGTGATCACTTTTATTTCCTACCAAAACTAGATTTTTGAGTGAAAATATAAAAGTCCATTTTCTGGCTAAACTAGTCGAGCTACGGCCAAACGGACAAATATCTGTGATCACTATTTTTCCTACCAAAACCTGGCTTTTGAGTGAAAACATAAAAGTCCATTTTCTGGCTAAACTAGATGAGATACGGCCAAAAGGAAGAAAATCTGTGATCACTTTTATTTCCTACCAAAACTAGATTTTTGAGCAAAAACATAAAAGTCCATTTTCTGGCTAAACTAGACGAGCTACGGCCAAACGGACAAATATCTGTGATCACTTTTATTTCCTACCAAAACCTGGCTTTTGAGTGAAAACATAAAAGTCCATTTTCTGGCTAAACTAGTCGAGCTACGGCTAAATTAGTTGAGATACGGCCAAAAGAAGAAAATCTGTGATCACTTTTATTTATTACAAAAACTACGTTTTTGAGTGAAAACGTAAAAGTCAATTTTCTGTCTAAACTTGTCGAGCTTCGGCTAAGCGGACAAATATCTATGATCACTTTTATTTCCTACCAAAGTTTGATTTTTGAGTAAAAACATAAGAGTCCATTTTCTGGCTAAACTGGATGAGATCAAAACATGGTTTTTGAGTGAAAACATAAAAGTGCATTTTCTGGATTAACTAGACGAGCTAATGCCAAACGGACAAATATCTGTGATCACTTTTATTTCCTACTAAAACCTAGTTTTTGAGTGAAAAATTAAAAGTTCATTTTCTGGCTAAACTAGTCGAGCTACGGCTAAACGGACAGATATCTATGATCACTTTTATTTCCTACCAAAGTTTGATTTTTGAGTAAAAACATAAAGGTCCATTTTCTGGCTAAACTAGATGAGATACGTCCAAAAGGAAGAAAATCTGTGATCAATTTTATTTCTTATCAAAACCTGGTTTTTGAGTGAAAACATAAAATTCCATTTTCTGGCTATACTAGATGAGATACGGCCAAAAGGATGAAAACATGTGATCACATTTATTTCCTACCAAAACCTGGATTTTGAGTGAAAACATAAAAGTCCGTTTTCTGGCTAAACTAGACAAGCTACGGCCAAAAGGAAGAAAAGCTGTGATCACTTTTATTTCCTACCAAAACCTGGATTTTGACAGCTGCCGCAGCTAGACAAGACGAGCTGCGGCCAAACGGCAAATATCTGTAATCACTTTTATTTCCTAAGAAAACCTGGTTTTAGAGTGAAAACATAAAAGTCTATTTTCTGGCAAAACTAGACAAGCTACGGCCAAAAGGAAGAAAATCTGTGATCACTTTTATTTCCTACCAAAACTAGATTTTTGAGTGAAAACATAAAAGTCCTTTTTCTGGCTAAACTAGATGCGATACGGCCAAAAGGAAGAAAATCTGTGATCACTTTTAGTTCCTATCAAAACCTGGTTTTAGAATGAAAACATAAAAGTGCATTTTCTGGCTAAACTAGACGAGCCACGGCCAAAAGGGAGAAAATCTGTGATCACTTTTATTTCCTACCAAAACTAGATTTTTGAGTGAAAATATAAAAGTCCATTTTCTGGCTAAACTAGACGAGCTACGGCCAAAAGGAAGAAAATCTGTGATCACTTTTATTTCCTACCAAATTTTGATTTTTGAGTGAAAACATAAAAGTCCATTTTCTGGCTAAACTAGTCGAGCTACTGCCATACGGAAAAATATCTGTGATCACTATTTTTCCTACCAAAACCTGGCTTTTGAGTGAAAACATAAAAGTAAATTTTCTGGATAAACTAGACGAGCTACGACCAAAATCAACAAATTCTGTGATCACTTTTATTTCCTACCAAAGTTTGAATTTTGAGTGAAAACATAAAAGTCCATTTTCTGGCTAAACTAGAAGAGCTACGGCCAAAAGGATGAATATCTGTGATCACTTTTATTTCCTACCAAAGTTTGATTTTTTAGTGAAAACATAAAAGTCCATTTTCTGGCTAAACTAGACGAGCTACGTCCAAAAGGGAGAAAATCTGTGATCACTTTTATTTCCTACCAAAACTAGAATTTTGAGTGAAAACATAAAAGTCCATTTTCTGGCTAAACTAAATGAGATACGGCCAAAAGGAGGAAAATCTGTGATCACTTTTATTTCCTAAGAAAACATGGTTTTAGAGTGAAAACATAAAAGTCCATTTTCTGGCCAAACTAGAAGAGCTACGGTCAAAAGGATGAAAATCTGTGATCACTTTTATTTCCTACCAAAGTTTGATTTTTGAGTGAAAACATATCTGTGATCCTACCAAAGTTTGAATTTTGAGTGAAAACATAAAAGTCAATTTTCTGGCTAAACTAGATGAGATACGGTCAAAAGGATGAAAATCTGTGATCACTTTTATTTCCTATCAAAACCTGATTTTTGAGTGAAAACATAAAAGTTCATTTTCTGGCTAAACTAGACGAGCTACGGCCAAAACGAAGAAAATCTGTGATCACTTTTATTTCCTCCCAAAACTAGATTTTTTACTGATAACATAAAAGTAAACTTTCTGGCTAAACTAGACGAGATATGGAAAAACGGACAAATATCTGTGATCACTTTTATTTCCTACCAAAACCTGGCTTTTGAGTGAAAACATAAAAGTCCATTTTCTGGCTAAACTAGACGAGCTACGTCCAAAAGGAAGAAAATCTGTGATCACTTTTATTTCCTACCAAAACTAGAATTTTGAGTGAAAACATAAAAGTCCATTTTCTGGCTAAACTAGACGAGCTTCGGCCAAACGGACAAATATCTGTGATCACTTTTATTTCCTACCAAAACCTGGCTTTTGAGTGAAAACATAAAAGTCCATTTTCAGGCTCAACTAAATGAGATACGGCCAAAAGGAAGAAAATCTGTGATCACTTTTATTTCCTAAGAAAACATGGTTTTAGAGTGAAAACATAAAAGTCCATTTTCTGGCTAAACCAGACGAGCTACGTCCAAAAGGAAGAAAATCTGTGATCACTTTTATTTCCTACCAAAACTAGAATTTTGAGTGAAAACATAAAAGTCCATTTTCCGGTTAAACTAGACGAGCTGCGGCCATACGGACAAATATCTGTGATCACTTCTATTTCCTACCAAAACCTGTCTTTTGAGTGGAAACGTAAAAGTCCATTTTCTGGCTAAACTAGACGAGCTACGGCCAAAAGGAAGAAAATCTGTGATCACTTATTTCCTACCAAAACTAGATTTTTTAGTGAAAACATAAAAGTCCATTTTCTGGCTAAACCAGACGATCTACGGCCAAACAGACAAAAATCTGTGACCACTTTTATTTCCTACCAAAACCTGGCTTTTGAGTGAAAACATAAAAGTCCATTTTCTGGCTAAACTAGATGAGGTACGGCCAAAAGGATAAATATCTGTGATCACTTTTATTTCCTACCAAAGTTTGATTTTTTAGTGAAAACATAAAAGTCCATTTTCTGGCTTAACTAGACGCGCTACTGCCAAACCGACAAATAGCTGTATATCCTACCAAAATCTGGCTTTTGAATGAAAACATAAAAGTCCATTTTCTGGCCAAACTAGAAGAGCTACGGTCAAAAGGATGAAAATCTGTGATCACTTTTATTTCCTACCAAAGTTTGATTTTTGAGTGAAAACATGAAAGTCCATTTTCTGGCTAAACTAGACGAGCTACGGCCAAACGGACAAATATCTGTGATCACTTTTATTTCCTACCAAAACCTGGCTTTTGAGTGAAAACATAAAAGTCCATTTTCTGGCTAAACTAGATGAGATACGGTCAAAAGAAAGAAAATCTCTGATCACTTTTATTTCCTATCAGAACCTGGTTTTAGAATGATAACAAAAAAGTGCATTTTCTGGCTAAACTAGACGAGTTACGGCCAAAAGGAAGAAAATCTTACTTTATTTAAACTAGATTTTTGAGTGAAAACATAAAAGTCCATTTTCTGGCTAAACTAGAAGAGCTACGGCCAAACGGACAAATATCTGTGATCACTTTTATTTCCTATCAAAACCTGCCTTTTGAGTGAAGACATAAAAGTCCATTTTCTGGCTAAACTAGACGAGCTACGACCAAAAGGAAGAAAATCTGTGATCACTTTTATTTCTTACCAAAACCAAGTTTGTGAGTGAAAACATATAAGTCCACTTTTTGGCTAAACTAAACGAGATAGGTCCAAAAGGAAGAAAATCTGTGATCACTTTTATTTCCTACCAAAACTCGATTTTTGTGTAAAAATATCTGTGATCCTACCAAAGTTTGAATTTTGAGTGAAAACATAAAAGTCCATTTTCTGGCTAAACTAGACGAGTTACGGCCAAAAGGAAGAAAATCTGTGATCACTTTTATTTCCTACCAAAACTAGATTTTTGAGTGAAAACATAAAAGTCCATTTTCTGGCTAAACTGGTCGAGCTACGGCCAAACGGACAAATAACTGTGATCACTTTTATTTCCTACCAAAACTAGATTTTTGAGTGAGAACATAAAAGTCAATTTTCTGGCTAAACTAGACGAGATATGACCAAACGTACAAATGTCTGTGATCACATTTATTTCCTACCAAAACTAGATTTTTGAGTGAAATATAAAAGTCCATTTTCTGGCTAAACTAGATAAGATACGGCCAAAAGGAAGAAAATCTGTGATCACTTTTATTTCCTACCAAAACCTGGCTTTTTGAGTGAAAACATGAAAGTCCATTTTCTGGCTAAACTAGATGAGATACGGCCAAAAGGATGAAAATCTGTGATCACTTTTATTTCCTACTAAAACTAGATTTTTGAGTGAAACATAAAAGTCCATTTTCTGGCTAAACTAGCCGAGCTACGGCCAAACGGACAAATATTTGTGATCACTTTTAATTCCTATCAAAACCTGGCTTTTGAGTGAAAACATAAAAGTCCATTTTCTGGCTAAACTAGACGAGCTGCTGCCAAACGGACAAATATTTGTGATCACTTTTATTTCCTACCAAAACTAGATTTTTGAGTGAAAACATAAAAGTCCATTTTCTGGCTAAACTAGACGAGCTACGGCCAAACGGACAAATATCTGTGATCACTTTTATTTCCTATCAAAACCTGGCTTTTGAGTGAAAACATAAAAGTCCATTTTCTGGCTAAACTAGATGAGATACGGTCAAAAGGATGAAAATCTGTGATCACTTTTATTTCCTATCAAAACCTGATTTTTGAGTGAAAACATAAAAGTTCATTTTCTGGCTAAACTAGACGAGCTACGGCCAAAAGGAAGAAAATCTGTGATCACTTTTATTTCCTACCAAAACTAGATTTTTTACTGATAACATAAAAGTAAACTTTCTGGCTAAACTAGACGAGATATGGCCAAACGGACAAATATCTGTGATCACTTTTATTTCCTACCAAAACTAGATTTTTGAGTGAAACATAAAAGTACATTTTCTGGCTAAACTAGACGAGCTACGGCCAAAAGGAAGAAAATCTGTGATCACTTATTTCCTACCAAAACTAGATTTTTTAGTGAAAACATAAAAGTCCATTTTCTGGCTAAACCAGACGATCTACGGCCAAACAGACAAATATCTGTGACCACTTTTATTTCCTACCAAAACCTGGCTTTTGAGTGAAAACATAAAAGTCCATTTTCTGGCTAAACTAGATGAGGTACGGCCAAAAGGATGAATATCGTTGATCACTTTTATTTCCTACCAAAGTTTGATTTTTGAGTGAAAACATGAAAGTCCATTTTCTGGCTAAACTAGACGAGCTACGGCCAAACGGACAAATATCTGTGATCACTTTTATTTCCTACCAAAACCTGGCTTTTGAGTGAAAACATAAAAGTCCATTTTCTGGCTAAACTAGTCGAGCTACGGCCAAACGGACAAATATCTGTGATCACTTTTATTTCCTATCAAAACCTGCCTTTTGAGTGAAGACATAAAAGTCCATTTTCTGGCTAAACTAGACGAGCTACGACCCAAAGGAAGAAAATCTGTGATCACTTTTATTTCTTACCAAAACCAAGTTTGTGAGTGAAAACATATAAGTCCACTTTTTGGCTAAACTAAACGAGATAGGTCCAAAAGGAAGAAAATCTGTGATCACTTTTATTTCCTACCAAAACTCGATTTTTGTGTAAAAATATAAAAGTTAATTTTCTGGCTAAACTAGACGAGCTACGGCCAAAAGGTAGAAAATCTGTGATCACTTTTATTTCCTACCAAAACTAGATTTTTGAGTGAAAACATAAAAGTCCATTTTCTGGCTAAACTGGTCGAGCTACGGCCAAACGGACAAATAACTGTGATCACTTTTATTTCCTACCAAAACCAGGTTTTAGAGTGAAAACATAAAAGTCCATTTTCTGGCTAAACTGGTCGAGCTACGGCCAAACGGACAAATAACTGTGATCACTTTTATTTCCTACCAAAACTAGATTTTTGATTGAGAACATAAAAGTCAATTTTCTGGCTAAACTAGACGAGATATGACCAAACGTACAAATATCTGTGATCACTTTTATTTCCTATCAAAACCTGATTTTTGAGTAAAAACATAAAAGTTAATTTTCTGGCTAAACTAGATGAGATACGGCCAAAAGGAAGAAAATCTGTGATCACTTTTATTTCCTAAGAAAACCTGGTTTTAGAGTGAAAACATAAAAGTCCATTTTCTGGCTAAACTAGACGAGCTACGTCCAAAAGGAAGAAAATCTGTGATCACTTTTATTTCCTACCAAAACTAGAATTTGGGTGAAAACATGAAAGTCCATTTTCTGGCTAAACTAGACGAGCTTCGGCCAAACGGACAATATCTGTGATCACTTTTATTTCCTACCAAAACCTGGCTTTTGAGTGAAAACATAAAAGTCCATTTTCTGGCTAAACTAAATGAGATACGGCCAAAAGGAAGAAAATCTGTGATCACTTTTATTTCCTAAGAAAACCTGGTTTTGGAGTGAAAACATAAAAGTCCATTTTCTGGCTAAACTAGACGAGCTACGTCCAAAAGGAAGAAAATCTGTGATCACTTTTATTTCCTACCAAAAGTAGAATTTTGAGTGAAAACATAAAAGTCCATTTTCCGGCTAAACTAGACGAGCTGCGGCCAAACGGACAAATATCTGTGAAGTACATTTTCTGGCTAAACTAGACGAGCTACGGCCAAAAGGAAGAAAATCTGTGATCACTTATTTCCTACCAAAACTAGATTTTTTAGTGAGAACATAAAAGTCCATTTTCTAGCTAAACCAGACGATCTACGCCAAACAGACAAATATCTGTGATCACTTTTATTTCCTACCAAAACCTGGCTTTTGAGTGAAAACATAAAAGTCCATTTTCTGGCTAAACTAGATGAGGTACGGCCAAAAGGAAGAAAATCTGTGATCACTTTTATTTCCTACCAAAACCTGGCTTTTGAGTGAGAACATAAAAGTCCATTTTCTGGCTAAACTAGATGAGATACGGCCAAAAGGATGAATAACTGTGATCACTTTTATTTGCTACCAAAGTTTGATTTTTGAGTGAAAACATAAAAGTGCATTTTCTGGCTAAACTAGACGAGCTACGGCCACATTTATTTCCTACCAAAACTAGATTTTTGAGTGAAAACATAAAAGTCCATTTTCTGGCTAAGCTAGTCGATATACGGCCAAACCGACAAATAACTGTGATCACATTTATTTCCTACCAAAACCTGGATTTTGAGTGAAAACATAAAAGTCCATTTTCCGGCTTTTTGAGTGAAAACATGAAAGTCCATTTTCTGGCTAAACTAGACGAGCTAAGGCCAAACGGACAAATATCTGTGATCACTTTTATTTCCTACTAAAACCTAGTTTTTGAGTGAAAACATAAAAGTTCATTTTCTGGCTAAACTAGAGGAGCTGCTGCCAAACAGCATATATCTGTGACCACTTTTATTTCCTAAGAAAACCTGGTTTTAGAGTGAAAACATAAATGTCCATTTTCTGGCTAAACTAGACTAGCTACGGGCAAAAGGAAGAAAATCTATGATCGCTTTTATGTCCTACCAAATTTTGATTTTTGACTGAAAACATAAAAGTCCATTTTCTGGCTAAACTAGATGAGATACGGCCAAAAGGAAGAAAATCTGTGATCACTTTTATTTCCTACCAAAACTAGATTTTTGAGTGAAAACATAAAAGTCCATTTTCTGGCTAAACTAGACGAGCTAAGGCCAAACGGACAAATACCTGTGATCAATTTTATTTCCTACCAAAACCTAGTTTTTGAGTGAAAACATAAAAGTCCATTTTCCGGCTAAACTAGACGAGCTACGGCCAAACGGACAAATATTAGTGACCACTTTTATTTCCTACCAAAACTAGATTTTTTAGTGAAAACATAAAAGTCCATTTTCTGGCTAAACTAGACGAGCTAAGGCCAAACGGACAAATACCTGTGATCACTTTTATTTCGTACCAAAACCTAGTTTTTGAGTGAAAACATAAAAGTCCATTTTCCGGCTTTTTGAGTGAAAACATGAAAGTCCATTTTCTGGCTAAACTAGACGAGCTAAGGCCAAACGGACAAATATCTGTGATCACTTTTATTTCCTACTAAAACCTAGTTTTTGAGTGAAAACATAAAAGTTCATTTTCTGGCTAAACTAGAGGAGCTGCTGCCAAACAGCAAATGTCTGTGACCACTTTTATTTCCTAAGAAAACCTAGTTTTTGAGTGAAAACATAAAAGTCCATTCTTTGGCTGAACTAGACGAGATATGGCCAAGCGGACAAATATCAGTGATCACTTTTATTTCCTACCAAAACTTGATTTATGAGTGAAAACATAAAAGTATATTTTCTGGCTTAACTATACGAGCTACGGCCAAAAAGAAGAAAATCTGAGATCACTTTTATTTCATACCAAAACCTGGCTTTTGAGTGAAAACATAAAAGTACACTTCCTGGCTAAACTAGATGAGATATGGCCAAAAGAAGAAAATCTGTGATCACATTTATTTCCTACCAAATCTAGATTTTTGAGTGAAAACATAAAAGTCCATTTTCCGGCTAAACTAGATGAGATACGGCCAAAAGGAAGAAAATCTGTGATCACTTTTATTTCCTACAAAGTTTGATTTTTGAGTGAAAGCATAAAAGTCCGTTTTCTGGCTAAACTAGACGAGCTGCGGCCAAACGGACAAATATCTGTGATCACTTTTATTTCCTAACGTGCATTTTCTGGCTAAACTAGATGAGATACGGCCAAAAGGATGAAAATCACTTTTATTTGCTACCAAAGTTAGATTTTTGAGTGAAAACATAAAAGTCCATTTTCTGGCTAAACGAGAAGAGCTACGGCCAAAAGGATGAAAATCAGTGATAACTTTTATTTGCTACCAAAACCTGGTTTTTGAGTGAAAACATAAAAGTTCATTTTCTGGCTAAACTAAAGGAGCTGCTGCCAAACAGCAAATATCTGTGATCACTTTTATTTCCTTAGAAAACCTAGTTTTATAGTGAAAACATAAAAGTCCATTTTCTGGCTAAACTAGAAGAGATATGGCCAAAAGGAAGAAAATCTGTGACACTTTTATTTCCTTCTTAAAGTAGATTTTTGAGTGAAAACATAAAAGTCCATTTTCTGGCTAAACTAGACGAGATATGGCCAAAAGGAAGAAAATCTGAGATCACTTTTATTTCCTGCCAAAACTAGATTTTTGAGTGAAAACATAAAAGTCCATTTTCTGGCTAAACTAGATGAGATACGGCCAAAAGGAAGAAAATCTGTGATCACTTTTATTTCCTACAAAGTTTGCTTTTTGAGCGATAACCTAAAAGTCCATTTTCTGGCTAAACTTGACGAGCTACTGCCAAACGGACAATTGTCTCTGATCACTTTTATTTCCTACCAAAACCTGGCTTTTGAGCGAAAACCTAAAAGTCCATTTTCTGGCTTATCTAGACGAGCTACGGGCAAAAGGAAGAAAATCTGTGATCGCTTTTATTTCCTACCTAAACCTGGTTTTCGAGTGAAAACATAAAAGTCCATTTGCTGTCTAAACTAGAAGAGCTACGGCCAAACGGACAAATATATGTGATCACTTTTATTTCCTACCAAATCCTGGTTTTCGAGTGAAAACATAAAAGTCCATTTGCTGTCTAAACTAGGCGAGCTACGGCCAAACGGACAAATATCTGATCACTTTTATTTCCTACCAAAACCTAGTTTTTGAGTGAAAACATAAAAGTTCATTTTCTGGCTAAACTAGACGAGCTACGGCCAAACGGACAAATATCTGTGATTACTTTTATTTCCTACCAAAACTTGATTTATGAGTGAAAACATAAAAGTATATTTTCTGGCTAAACTATACGAGCTACGGCCAAAAGGAAGGAAATCTGTGATCACTTTTATTTCCTACCAAAACCTAGCTTTTGAGTGAAAACATAAAAGTCCATTTTCTGGCTAAACTAGATGAGATACGGCCACTTTTATTTCCTACCAAAACTAGATTTTTGAGTGAAAACATAAAAGACCATTTCCTGGCTAAACTAGACGTGCTACGGCCAAAAGGAAAGAAATCTGTGATCGCTTTTATTTCCTACCAAAACTTGATTTATGAGTGAAAACATAAAAGTATATTTTCTGGCTAAACTATACGAGCTACGGCCAAAAGAAAGAAAATCTGTGATCACTTTTATTTCCTACCAAAACCTGGCTTTTGAGTGAAAACATATAAGTCCACTTCCTGGCTAAACTAGATGAGATACGGCCAAAAGGAAGAAAAGCTGTGATCACTTTTATTTCTTACCAAATCCTGGTTTTCGAGTGAAAACATAAAAGTCCATTTGCTGTCTAAACTAGACGAGCTACGGCCAAACGGACAAAAATCTGTGATCGCTTTTATTTCCTACCTAAACCTGGTTTTCGAGTGAAAACATAAAAGTCCATTTGCTGTCTAAACTAGAAGAGCTACGGCCAAACGGACAAATATATGTGATCACTTTTATTTCCTACCAAATCCTGGTTTTCGGGTGAAAACATAAAAGTCCATTTGCTGTCTAAACTAGGCGAGCTACGGCCAAACGGACAAATATCTGTGATCACTTTTATTTCCTACCAAAACCTAGTTTTTGAGTGAAAACATAAAAGTTCATTTTCTGGCTAAACTAGACGAGCTACGGCCAAACGGACAAATATCTGTGATCACTTTTATTTCCTACCAAAACTTGATTTATGAGTGAAAACATAAAAGTATATTTTCTGGCTAAACTATACGAGCTACGGAAAAAGGAAGGAAATCTGTGATCACTTTTATTTCCTACCAAAACCTGGCTTTTGAGTGAAAACATAAAAGTCCATTTTCTGGCTAAACTAGATGAGATACGGCCAAAAGGAAGAAAAGCTGTGATCACTTTTATTTCTTACCAAATCCTGGTTTTCGAGTGAAAACATAAAAGTCCATTTGCTGTCTAAACTAGACGAGCTACGGCCAAACGGACAAATATCTGTGATCACTTTTATTTCCTACCAAATCCTGGTTTTAGAGTGAAAACATAAAAGTCCATTTTCTGGCTAAACTAGACGTGCTACGGCCAAAAGGAAGAAAATCTGTGATCACTTTTATTTCATACAAAGGCGAGATATGACCAAATGGACAAATATCTGTGATTACTTTTATTTCCTACCAAAACTAGATTTTTGAGTGAAAACATAAAAGTCCATTTTCTGGCTAAACTAGATGAGATACGACCAAAAGGAAGAAAATCTGTGATCACTATTTTTCCTACCAAAACCTGGCTTTTGAGTGAAAACATAAAAGTCCATTTTCTGGCTAAACTAGATGAGATACGGCCAAAAGGAAGAAAATCTGTGATCACTTTTATTTCCTACTAAAGTTTGATTTTTGAGTGGAAACATGAAAGTCCATTTTCTGGCTAAACTAGAAGAGCTACGGCCAAAAGGAAGAAAATCTGTGTTCACCTTTATTTCCTATCAAAACCAGTTTTTTGAGTGAACACATAAAAGTCCATTTTCTGGCTAAACTAGAGGAGCTACTGCCAAACGGCAAATATCTGTGATCACTTTTATCACCTACCAAAACAAGATTTTTGACTGGCTAAACCATTTTCTGGCTAAACTAGACGAGCTACGTCCAAAAGGATCACTTTTATTTCATACCAAAACTAGATTTTTGAGTGGAAACATAAAAGTCCATTTTCTGGCTAAACTAGTCGAGCTACGGCCAAACGGACAAATATCTGTTATCACTTTTATTTCCTACCAAAACCAGGTTTTAGAGTGAAAACATAAAAGTCCATTTTCTGGCTAAACTAAACGAGCTACGGCCAAAAGGAAGAAAATCTGTGATCACCTTTATTTCCTATCAAAACCTGTTTTTTGAGTGAACACGTAAAAGTCCGTTTTCTTGCTAAACTAGACGAGCTACGGCCAAAAGGAAGAAAATCTGTGATCACTTTTATTTCCTAACAAAACTAGATTTTTGAGTGAAAACATAAAAGTCAATTTTCTGGCTAATCTAGACGAGCTACGGCCAAAAGGAAGAAAATCTGTGATCACTTTTATTTCCTACCAAAACCTGGTTTTTGAGTGAAAACATAAAAGTCCATTTTCTGGCTAAACTAGAGGAGGTACGGCCAAACGGACATATATCAGTGACCACTTTTATCTGTGATCACTTTATATTTATTTTATTTTATTGAGTGAAAACTTAAAAATCCATTTTCTGGTTACGGACAAATATCTGTGATCACCAGGTTTTGGTAGAAATAAAGGTGACTAGTGGAGCTGGGGCCAAACGGACAAATATCTGTGATCACTTTATTTTTCTACCACAACCTGGTTTTTGAGTGAAAACATAAAAGTCCATTTTCTAGATAAACTAATTGAGATACGGCCAAAAGTATGAAAATCTGTGATCACCTTTATTTCCTATCAAAACTTGATTTTCTGGCTAAACTATAGGAGCTTCGGCCAAACGGACAAATATCTGTGATCACTTTTACTTCCTACCGAAACCTGGTTTTTGAGTGAAAACATAAAAGTCCATTTTCTGGCTAAACTGGAGGAGCAACTATTTTGATGGGTTTTCATAAAAATTAGCTTAGTGGTGGAGGGCATTTAAGATTCGACATACCCGACTTTAGCACTCTAACTGGTTTTTATTACAATTTTTCATCCTTAAATAAAACATGTCCTCTTGTTTTAACAAGTTATTTAATTTTGTTGCTATCTCTGTTATATAAGTGTCAGCATATAAGACATAATAATTCATTACCACAACATTTCCTCTAACATTTAAACAATTCCTAAACTTTTTTGGGTTTTCACACGACTTCTGTAAACATGTTAATTTTTTGCTATTGTGAACTTTTTTATTTCAACATTTTAATTAGAATGCAATTGTTCGCTTTTTTAAACTAATGTGATTGTTTTTTATTAAATATATGTTTTTTATCTGTCTGCCTCCGTGTGTGCGTTTTTTATGTTTATTAAGCATTTTTCACTTTAACACTTGAATGCACAGGCGGTCGGAAACAAAAATATTTTGGAAATAAATCTGTCATTTTGAAATAATTGATTGTATTAATATGAAATTTTCAATAAGCAGAAGATTATTTTACATGGGATTTTCAAAGTAACAGAGTTGTGTTTGATATCATGATAGCATAATATACAACTAATTCAGATATGTCCCATTTTGGGCTTACTCTGAGCCTATTTTGAGAAACTTTATCGGAGCAATCGTTGAAAATATTTTTGTTCTGTTCCACTGTGCAATAAAGCAGAAAAATTACAAATAAAACCTCTTGATGGTTGTGTTAGACATTTAATTAAACAAATTATTTAAGCATAAAAAACTCAAATTTAACTAACCCCAAAAAAGGCACTTTATTCAAAAATATAGAAAATTGAATTAAAGTTTTCGAGTAAATTTGATTTTTTTAAATTTATATCTCAATTGAAATGTGCAATAAATGCAAAAACATTGTATAAATATTTATATGCAGATATTTGTGTGGTTCATTCATTTTGGGAATTTCAAATTTTATACTTTTTTATACATTTCAATAAGAAATAGTTTATGCTGAAACTCCCTAATTAAACGTTGATTACCTACATACTATTTACTTATATTTTCATATTAAAATCATTTACAAATTTGTTCATGTTTTTGAAATGTGTGAATGTCCGGAAAATGTACGTAAAATACACGTAAATATATTTTAATGGCAAATTGGTATAGAATGTCAATCAAAATAGATTGACAGATATTAATTAAGCCTGAAAGTCACATATTATCCATAATTATTTAAATGTTGAGACAACAAAGTAGACTTTTTTTAATTAACAATTTAATAGTGACGTATGTGTGTATATTTGAGTGTGAATTAATTTAAGAAACAATATTAAAATATAATTTTAAAGACAATTATTTAACTGAGTTGGTTGAAAAATAACTTGTTTAGCTAAAAAATTAGTTTTTTGTATTACCTCCCAGTAAAAACTTTCATTACCATGTAAGGGGTTAAAATGCTAAAATTTACTTACACAATAGCATTTTAAGTCATTATTTTAACACGGTGATGTCATTGGAGGCAACTACTTACCATAAACGATTACAAGTAATTAGAAAAAGTAGTCATTGTAAATCGCATGAAAAAACGTAAACAGCTTCTATATCTTCACTGGCAAGATGGCTAAAGAATTATAAAGTTTTTATATAACACATTATTAGTTAGACCTTATTAGACTACTTCTATGTAATCCAGACGATAAGTAGTAGTCATTGAAAAGTATGTTGTTAGGTAAGTAATTACAATTGAAAGCCATTACCTAGTTTTTGCTGGGCTATTAAGTACATCCAAACTATTAGGAAATTCATATAGTAGTAAAAATTTAAAGAAATTGCATCTAATTTCCTATCCATTGGTATAAAATATATGATATCTTTCAGTTTCTATCTAAACGGCTGGTAGCAAGCAGTATTCGAATTTATGCTTTGAAAATGAACACACCAATGAATAGCCGCACCTCTGGATCGAAATATATAAACACATATGGGGGATTACATGTTAACTGACCCAACTTTTAAAACCGATGTCTTCCAATCGGTATGACATTTGCACCAGTGCACGGTGGTAAATTCCCGCCAAAAATCTATAACATCTTTATTTCTTTAAATAAATAGCTTTAATTTTCCACAAATGTTACATATAGGTAAGGTTGGTTTGGTACTAAATAAGGGCAATATTGGTTGAAGATTTCCCCTTGCCCCCATACAAGTGACCCCCCAGAAAACTACTTAAATACTCATAAAGACGTTAAATATAAAATTTGACACAAGTCAGTTTTATGCACCCATAAATTTTACAGTATAGTATGACGGATATCGGGTATTATTTGACCCTAGTCCCCGTATAAGGTTCTTAAATGCTGGTTTAAAAATACTAGTAAAGCATCGAAATTTGACACAAAATATTTTTTAGGAACCTATACCTCTCGACCAAATTTTCTGGCAATCGGTCCATAATTCACCCTAAATACCATATAAGGTCCTCTCCAGCTAATTACTTTAATGCTCATTACTGGCTTAAAAATATCTGTATGGCAGTTAAATTCGACACAAACAAGTTTTATCTTTAAAATATCTGTCTAGCAATGGAATTCGACACAAAAATGTTTTATATGAACAGAAATATGTGTATCAAAGTTTATGACAGTTGGTCCATAATTGACCCCTATATAAGGATCCTTAAGAAAAATTATTTAACTGAGTGATAAATATCAGCATAAACATAAATATCAACATAAACAAGGCGGTAAAATCCATCTGTCAAATTTTATTTAGTTCAGTCCATAATTGACCCTTCCCTCCTCCATTTGATTTTGTACTATTGATAATATGTCGTCCCGTTCTCTATTTTTAGGAAGTTGAAATATATGGAAATGTTCAGCATTTGTAATAGACGAAGTTATTAAAAATGCTCTAGTTACTAGAGTTGCAGGAATCTATAGCTATAATCTACCATAAAAAATTTATCAGAATTAAATAATTGAAAGAAATGATTTTTGGCCGGAATTGACCACCGAACAGTGTTAGTCCTATTAGATAGTTGTTTGGACACAATTTTTCAACAAGAGCGGTCATGAAGTCGCTATGTTACAGTGGGTCAAGGTTTGACATTTTTGCTAAATTTGAGAAATGGGCCATTTATATATTATGCTTTATTGTCACCAAAGAAATCTTAGATTCTTTCCTTTAAGAACGTTATGGTCGCTTAGTGACATGCGAGTGGGATATATCAAAAAAGGTGTTTTGTACAAATTTAGTATTGTATTTTTTTCCAATTTGTGTGTAAGTTATTCTAAAACCTAAAAATAGACCAATTAACCTTTCCGACGGTATGTAATGTTCCGAACTAAAATCTTATACCTTCGATACTGTAATACCCCCAATATGTTAGCGAAGAATAATGTCACTTTCTTCGCTACTATAATATCCCCAATATCACAGTAAAAACTTACATTAAAAAGTAATGAGTTAAAAAGCTAAAAATGCCACTACTTTTTCATTAGCATTTTAACTCATTATTTTAACGCGGTGATGTCGACGCTCGCTTACAAATAACTACTTATATAAGTACTTACAAATAATGAGTTAAACAGTTATTTTGTTTTACGCACAAAAAACAAAAATTTTCTAACCACTCTCGCTTACAAATAACTACTTATATAAGTACTTACAAATAATATAATAAAAATCTTATTATATATATAAGTCATTATAAGAGTACTTAAAAGTAATACAGACGTCAATTTCTTTATGTGATTTCGCAGATAACTATCATCATTACGCACAGTGGGGCATAATCACATTTTTGAAAATTATTCTGTCGTAGTTAAGAAAATATACCCTATAACAGCTCTATGATCCGTCCGACTATTGAAAGTACGTTAAGTAACGCACTGGAGAAGCTAGAGTTTTGAAATTCACCACAAATATTCTCCACTGATAAGGTTTATTTGGCATTGACATATGCAATATATGTATGTACATACAAGTAGCGCCGAGTTATATAAGGTCCCCTTTAGAAATTTACTTTAATTTGGCTTAAATATACAAGTATAACGATGAAATTCGATGCAAAATAGTTTTATATAAACCAAAATCTCTCTACAAAATTTTGTGAATATCGGTCCAGAATTGACACTATCCCTTATATAAGGTATAAGATATTCAGAGTAGCGTTATTTCTGGTCATTACTAGACTCCTTCTGTGCTATGCAGGTGTTATGTAGTAGTCATTGAAAAGTAAGTTCTTGAGTAAGTACAAGTCATTACCATGTTTTTGTTCTAGATAGTCACTCCATTACTGAGATCTATAAGCATGCTCCATAACTTCTTATTCTTTATCTCCTTGCTGCACATTATACTTATAATGTATGAACCAGACCCACATCTTCTATGGTTCACTTGGCATAGTAATTTTAACATATTTGTTCCTTTTGAATGTAAAATTTCATGCAACTAAAAACTAACCAGTAAACAAAATTTCAAACCAAGATAAAATGTAACGGAAATAGTAATAACTTTGCTCTGCTACATACACACATACAAACTAAGTATACAAACATTCATATGTTTTAACTATGTTGCATATAAATAAATTGAAAGTATGTTGTGGTGGTTGTGTTTTCGTGTTAACGAAAAGGTTCATTGACATGTTTAACAAATACTCGTAACAGTTTTTTTTTGCATTCATTATATTTGCATCCTTTAACGGCCGCTGCAACCTAAACACTAAAGGATTCACTAGTAGCAGTGTGAGTGTTTACACTTAATATGAAACTAGTGGTATAACACTTTTTATTTTCTATTTCTATTTTTTGTGTTTTTCTTATTTGCTTATCGAAGTAATTTTAGTTTTGTTGGTCGGTTTTGTTTTGGAAAGCAATATTGTAGCATAGAAACTATGAAATAGAACAACAAAACTACACGAATAGTTACTTTTGTGATTACAACAGTTTAAAAAGGGGACAAGAATGAGGCTGTAGTTCCTTTTGTACTGATTTCTTTTTTGGAAAAAGTCCAATTCACAATACAAAGATACATGAAAAAAAATATTGTAAAACACCAACAACTACAAATTTAATGTTTAGTTTGAATATTTCACTAGCACAACTGATAATATGAAACTAATTTAAATTTAAATGATTTTTAATGATTTTTTTCTCGCCTTTATATAAAAAAAATTCCTCTTACATTTGGTGTTAACTGCTGTTTTCTTCGTGTCGTTGACTGCCACTGCTTTACAGAATTTTTATTTTTTGTCGAGCTTTTTTTGTTATCGCATTTTATCGTTATTGTAATTGTTTTGCGCCGTCACTTTATAATGCACTTTGGTGTGGCATGAAAAAAAAAATAAATAAAAAAGTTGGTATGTTGTAATATAAATGCAATTTTCAGCACATAATAGCGATCGTAAAGCTGAAAAAAGAAAAATGCTATTTTTATTATTTTGTATTTCTGTTACAAAGCATTTTGCTATTTTAACTTCATTACAATGCTGGAAACACCTCGTACAGCTTCATTTCTTTAAGTGATGTTTTATTTGTTTAACCTTATTTTGTTTGTTTTTCGTGAGTTCTTTTTATGGCATTTTATTCACTTGGGGAATTAGGAGTAGATATAGTGGTCATATATTTTTTTAAGACTTATATTAAACACGTGTGCTGAGATTTCTTGTAATAATTTGGTCCATAAATTAGGTCTATAAGACCGTCTGTCTTCTCCCAAAATATATTTGTTATTAATGCAATTTTTCATTTTTGGCTAATATTTAACTTCAGTATACATTCTAAAGTATTAATTATTATAAGACCGTCTGTCTTCTCCCAAAACATATTTCTTACTAATGAAAGTTTTGGCTAATATATAACACATTCTAAAATATAAAAGAGTTTTACCAAACCACAATTATTTCTATTGCCTTTAATATTATACCATTTTGAAATTTTACTGAAAAATTTACTAATAAATACCTGCTTTTAAATTATGACAAGCATTAAAAAACAACTATTTTAATTTTCATTACCAATCCGTTGTAAAATTTCTACAATCAAACTTTATCGATCAATTTCACTCAATGAACAACCGGAAATTGATATGACGGAAACAAGCAAGCGAGAAGACAAACAAACAGACACATATTTAAAAATCACCAATATACACACACAGACATTCCTATCAACTCCCACACACATTAAAAAATGGAATGTAGATAAAGTATCAGTTATAGTGTTACACATGACTGTTGACTTGATTTATGGCAGACAAAATGGAAATTTATTGACTTTAGCCAGCAACATCAATGCTATGTGTTTTTTTTCCACTTCTGAACTGGAGTGAATGAAACTGGCCACTTCATTTGAATGCGTCCAATAAGGCAACCACATGAGTGGCTAAAAAAAAATGATAAAAAATAACTATGATAAACTGGATTTTAAAATAAACAGCAACATAAACATTGATTGCCGCAACATGATAATAATGTGGTTTAAAAACGAAAACTTTGTGTGGGTTTAATTCATAATTGTGATCTGATGATGATCTCTTAGGTGGGGACGAAAATCAAAATTGGAATGTGGAACCATCAAGCTACAGTAAGCCTATTAGATAGAATAACGGAATTGATCGTTATGTGCAACTAACTAACTACTAACTAACTAACTAACTAACTATAACTAACTAACTAACTAACTAACTAACTAACTAACTAACTAACTAACTAACTAACTAACTAACTAACTAACTAACTAACTAACTAACTAACTAACTAACTAACTAACTACTAACTAACTAACTAACTAACTAACTAACTACTACTAACTAACTAACTAACTAACTAACTAACTAACTAACTAACTAACTAACTAACTACTAACTACTACTACTAACTACTAACTACTAACTACTACTAACTAACTAACTAACTAACTAACTACTAACTAACTAACTAACTAACTAACTAACTAACTAACTAACTAACTAACTAACTAACTAACTAACTAACTAACTAACTAACTAACTAACTAACTAACTAACTAACTAACTAACTAACTAACTAACTAACTAACTAACTAACTAACTAACTAACTAACTAACTAACTACTAACTAACTAACTAACTAACTAACTAACTAACTAACTAACTAACTAACTAACTAACTAACTACTAACTAACTACTAACTAACTAACTAACTAACTAACTAACTAACTAACTAACTAACTAACTAACTAACTAACTAACTAACTAACTAACTAACTAACTAACTAACTAACTAACTAACTAACTAACTAACTAACTAACTAACTAACTAACTAACTAACTAACTAACTAACTAACTAACTAACTACTAACTAACTAACTAACTAACTAACTAACTAACTAACTAACTAACTAACTAACTAACTAACTAACTAACTAACCTAACTACTAACTACTAACTAACTAACTAACTAACTAACTAACTAACTAACTAACTAAACTACTAACTAACTAACTAACTAACTAACTAACTAACTAACTAAACTAACTAACTAACTAACTAACTAACTAATAACTAACTAACTAACTAACTAACTAACTAACTAACTAACTAACTACTAACTAACTAACTAACTACTAACTAACTAACTACTAACTAACTAACTAACTACTAACTAACTAACTAACTAACTACTAACTAACTAACTAACTAACTAACTAACTACTAACTAACTAACTAACTAACTAACTAACTAACTAACTAACTAACTAACTAACTACTAACTAACTAACTAACTAACTAACTAACTAACTAACTAACTAACTAACTAACGAACTAACTAACTAACTAACTAACTAACTAACTAACTAACTAACTAACTAACTAACTAACTAACTAACTAACTAACTAACTAACTACTAACTAACTAACTAACTAACTAACTAACTAACTAACTACTAACTACTAACTAACTAACTACTAACTAACTAACTAACTAACTAACTAACTAACTAACTAACTAACTAACTAACTAACTAACTAACTAACTAACTAACTAACTAACTAACTAACTAACTAACTAACTAACTAACTAACTAACTAACTAACTAACTAACTAACTACTAACTACTAACTAACTAACTAACTAACTAACTAACTAACTAACTAACTAACTACTAACTAACTACTAACTAACTAACTAACTAACTAACTAACTAACTAACTAACTAACTAACTAACTAACTAACTAACTAACTACTAACTAACTAACTACTAACTAACTAACTAACTAACTAACTAACTAACTAACTAACTAACTAACTAACTAACTAACTAACTAACTAACTAACTAACTAACTAACTAACTAACTACTAACTAACTAACTAACTAACTAACTAACTAACTAACTAACTAACTAACTAACTAACTAACTAACTACTAACTAACTAACTAACTAACTAACTAACTAACTACTAACTAACTAACTAACTAACTAACTAACTAACTAACTAACTAACTACTAACTAACTAACTAACTAACTAACTACTAACTAACTAACTAACTAACTAACTAACTAACTAACTAACTAACTAACTAACTAACTAACTAACTAACTAACTAACTAACTAACTAACTAACTAACTAACTAACTAACTAACTAACTAACTAACTAACTAACTAACTAACTAACTAACTACTAACTAACTAACTAACTAACTAACTAACTAACTAACTAACTAACTAACTAACTAACTAACTAACTAACTACTAACTAACTAACTAACTAACTAACTAACTAACTAACTAACTAACTAACTAACTAACTAACTAACTAACTAACTAACTAACTAACTAACTAACTAACTAACTACTAACTAACTAACTAACTAACTAACTAACTAACTAACTAACTAACTAACTAACTAACTAACTAACTAACTAACTTAACTAACTAACTAACTAACTAACTAACGAACTAACTAACTAACTAACTAAACTAACTAACTAACGAACTACTAACAACTAACTTAAACTAACTAACTAACTAAACTAACGAACTACTTAACTAACTAACTAACTACTACACTAACTAACTACTAACTAACTAACTAACGAACTAAACTAACTAACTAACTAACTAAACTAACTATAACTAACGAAACTAACTAACTAACGAACTTAACTAACTACTATACTGAACTAACTAACTAACTAACTAACGTAACTAACTACTACTAACGAACTAACTAACTAACTAACAACTAACGAACTAAACTAAATAACTAACGGAACTAACACTAACTAACTACTAACTAAACTAACGAACCTAACGAACTAACGAAACTAACTAACTAACTAACTAACTAACTAACTACTAACTAACTAACTAACTAACTAACTAACTAACTAATCTAACTAACTAACTAACTAACTAACTCAACTAACTAAACTAACTAACTAACTAACTAACTAACTTACTAGCACTAACTAACTACATAACTTAACACTAACTAACTAACCTAACTAACCTAACTAACTAAAATACTAACTAACTAACTAACTAACTAACTAACTAAACTAACTAAGTACCATTAACCGAATTATTAAGAGTAAATAATTTGTCGAAAAATATGGATATGGAATATGGGTGTATTGACCACTAAAATCCAATTATGGTATGCACTCATAGTGGATACAGAGGTTTATTACCACTGATACGAATGTTGAGCTGTTGAGATGTTAGTGAAGCGCAAAAACAATGTCACTGTCATTTTCAAGCTTTCGTCGAAATTACATTCAAATATTTTAAAATAAATATTATTATAGATACTAAGTAACTTGTAAGGAACTACTTTCAGGATACTAACTATCTGCAGGTGCATAAACATACGTATGCATACGTATTCCCTATGTAAATCAGAATTTTCATAAATTTTTGCTTTAATTTTCAACAATATTCGCTGTGTAAGTCAAATTTTTTATTTGTAGGAAAACCCATGTTGTAGAGGTTTTTAAAAATTTCTTCTGGCAACACTGATAACAACCAACGCTCAGTTAATATCCTTTTCATTATAGTGATATAAATATTGAACACTTATTTATAACACACAACTTTCTCACAACAATTGTTGTTTATCAATTAAAGTTACAACAATTTCAGTATGAAAACATTTTTATAAAGAAATTAAAAACGGAAACAGAAAACAATAAATTTAAACGAACCCTTTAAAGCCATATTGTATATTACATGTAACAATAAACTAAACTTAAGGCAAAACTTTAACAGTCATATTTCAAATCACAATAGACCTTTTGTATAGTTTCTCATTAAATACAAATCAATTTTAACCATAATTATTGTTTGTTTGTAGGTTTGTTTCGATATTTATTTATTTATTTGTTTAGTAATTTTTTTTGTCTGTCTATAATTTTACACAACTGCCGACGCCATGCCACCTACAAAAAACGATTTTTATTGGCTTGCCTTCCAATGAAAATGTCCCCCTGGGGTGTATTTGTATTAAAACCATTAACAAGCTTTAAATTTATATATTTTCATCATTTATGTTTTATTTTAATTTTTTGTGCTCGTATACGTTTTGTTTATAGCCTGCCTTACTAACCTGGTTTTTATCACAATAAAAATTAGTAAGAACAAAAAAATGAAACATGAAAATAAAATATGTATGTATATTTTTCATAAACCATGGCGTACATTATTTGTCATAATAATTTTTAAAATTTATGACTATTTTAATTTACAAACCGGTACACATGACTAAATTTTAGATTTTAACTAAAATATTGCATAATTTTGATGATTTACAATACAATAGGGATAATAATAGTAAATGATTTAGAAGTGTTTGTGCATGTACGCTTGATGTGTTAACAAATTATTTATAGAATTTTTAAATAAATTTACAATTTAGATTTATAAATGTAATTAAATGTAATTGTGATTTTGATTAAAAAAATTAGTTGGAATGTTAAGTTGGTTATGGAATGTGCCAATTTTATTTCATTATCAATTCATACTTATAAGAAATTTTTAGCGTGAAATTTAATTTTTGGAGAAACCTATGAATGTTATGTTCTATAATTTATTTCTTAGAATAAATTATTGACATAGTTTAATGAACTGTTTTTACTAGCAACATCCAGCATTCTTCGCTACAATTTGATAGCATAAAATAAACCAAATAAAATGCATTAGAATATGATGTTTTGGTCCAAAATCAATTGTATGTGCATATGTATATGAACAAATTTACAGGACAAATAAAATATAACTAATTTGTATCATAATGGCGGATTTGAGTTCAACATGTCCAAATCAGTAAGAAACTTGTTTGCAAAACAACTTCTTCATAAATGACTGAGATATGAGCGAAAATTCATAATAACCTCTGAAAATTTCATAGAAAATTAGCATTTTTGTGCATGCTTTGACAAAACAACAAAAACAAACAGCTTCATATGGTAAATGTTGTTTTTGTACTTAGTTTGCTTGTTAATAAAAACAAACCAGAGCAAGAACAACACATTACGTATGAAGCTGTGTGTTGTTATTGCCAAAATCAAGGATGGAAAATTTTGTGTGGGAAATTAAGCAGTTATAGGAACAAATAAAAACAAAACTATTTTATAATTAAACAATTTAAAATGGCGTGTTATTTGTAACTCCTATACCAATTACTAGTTTTTATACCCACCATCAAAAAAGATGGGGGGTATATTGATTTTGTCATTCCGTTTGTAACACATCGAAATATTGGTCATAGACCCACAAAAGTATATATATTCTGGGTCCTCATTAAATTCTAAGACGATCTAGCCATGTCTGTCCGTCTGTCCGTCTGTCCGTCCGTCCGTCCGTCCGTCCGTCTGTCTGTCTGTCTGTCTGTCTGTCTGTCTGTCTGTCTGTCTGTTGAAAGCACGATAGAGTCCGAATGGAAAGAGCTAGAGGGTTGAAATTTCACATAAATATTTCTTATAGGTAAGGTTTGTTTGGTATTGAAAATGGGCAATATCGGTCCACGTTTTCGGATAGCCCCCATACAAGTGGCCCCTCGAAAACAGCTCTAACAGCCATAACTTGTTTAAAAATATGAATATAGCGATGAAATTCGACATAAGTAAGTTTCTTGTGATCCAAAATCACTGTGCAAAATTTTATGAGGATCGGTCCATAATTGACCCTACCCCCCATATAAGGTCCCCTTCAGAAAATGACTGCAATGCTCATTTATGACTTAAAAATACGAGTGTAGCGATGAAATTCGACACAAATAAATTTAATACGAACCAAATTCTGTCTACCAAATTTTATGAGGATCGACCCATAATTGACCCTACCCCCCTATATAATGTCCCCTTCAGAAAATTACTTTAACGCTTATAACTGGCCTAAAAATACGAATATATATATGAAATTCGACATAAGTAAGTTTCATTCGAGTCAAACGAGGTTTGATGGTGGGTATATAAGATTCGGCATAGCCGAATATAACACTCTTACTTGTTGGTACTTTTTCGTTCTTCAAAAGAAACTTTTTGAATTTTCTATATTATTGAACATAGCAACATGATGTTAAGCACGTATAGGAAGGAGTAAATGAGGCCGTATAAAAGTGGACATTTTGGTACTTTTCGTTCTTCAAAAGGTACTTTTTGAGTTTTTTAAAACATTCAATGTCCTGAGTGAATGAAAATATGTAAGAAAGGATTTTTGTTACTTTTTCGTTCTTAAGCTGGTTCTTTTTGGTTTTTGTGCAATATTGAACCTAGAAACATATAATCAGACATATATACATGCATTACATATCTAAAAGAATTAAAATCCATAAAAAATTTATGAACTTTTGGTAATTTTTGAATTTTTTATACCCACCGTTAAAAAAGATGGGGGGGGTATATTGTTTTTGTCTGGGTCCGTCTGGGTCCTTATTAAATTCTGAGACGATCTAGCCATGTCCGTCCGTCCGTCTGTCCGTCTGTCTGTTGAAATCACGATAGGGACCACACGGGAGGAGCTAGACAGCTGAAATTTTGCATAAATATTCCTTATTGATAAGTTTGTTTGGTATTAAAAATAAACAAAATCGGTCCACGTTTTCGCATAGCCCCCATACAAGTGGCCTCGCGAAAAACAGTTTTAACAGTCATAACTGGTTTAAAAATACCAGTATAACGATAAAATTCTACATGAAAATAAGTCTTATGTGAACGTAAATCTCTTAACTTAATTTTATGAAGATAGGTTCATAATTGACCATTATAAGGTAAAGATTATATAAGGTTCCCTTCAGAAAATATCTTTAACGTTAATTACTGGCTCAGAAATGAATGTACAGCGTTGAAATTCGATATAAACAAGTTTTGTATGAATTAAAATCTCTCTACTAACTTTTGTGAATATCGGTCCATTATTCACCCTACCCCCCCTATATAAGGTCCTTTCAGAAATTTACTTTAACACTTATTACTGGATCAGGAATGAGACTACAGCGATGAAATTGGGCATAAACAAGTTTTGTATGAGCCAAAATCTCTCTATTAGCTTCTGTGAGAATCGGTCCCTAATTGACCCTACTCCCCGGTATAAATTCTCCTTCAGAAAATGACTTTACCGCTCATTAATAGCTTAAAAATATGGGAAAAACGATGAAATTCAACATAAACAAGTTTTGTAAGAACTAAAATCTTTACCAAATTTTCTAAGGATCGGTCAATAATTGAACCCACCCTATTCAGAAAATCAATTAACTTCTTTCGATAATAACAAAAGCTTCGATTCATAAAAGTTTATTTATAAGGAAGCAATTATTTTCGGCAATGTTTTGATGGTGGGTATATAAGATTCGGTATGGTCGAATATAACACTCTTACTTGTTAGTTGTTTAACATACTATGGCTTACATGTTTTCTTTGAAATTTATATGACGGTTGTGGGATTGTTTGGTGAATATCTTGCCATCAAGTCCCTCAAACCGTGTTCGGTTCTAGTTATATCATAAATATTTAAACATATTATGATAACTCTTCCTGGCAGTCACTCTAAGGTACATAAATAAATTGATTAAAAAATATATTTAAATTAAATAGTTCATACCTTTACCAACTATCTGCAAATATTTTTTGTCAATTAATATTACGTATTTATGCATATACAGGTAGAAATAAAACTATAACGAGATTTTGCTTTTAAAAACTTTTATTTACACTTGATGTTAAATAATTGAATATACATAGGTAAAACAAAGAATATATAGTTAGAGTTCTACGATTGTATGGAAGTGTGTGATGAGATGCTAAAAGTATAAGCGTAAAAGTAATGTGTCGTAACTTTTGACTATGAATATATTTTAGAAAATGTTCGATATTAGTGTGCTCCCAAATTGTGTGAGGAAAAGTAAACTATCATTTCCCCTACAATTAAAATAAGCACTATAGTGGAATGATCAGACGTCCTTTGATGATGCTGCAGTGGATTTGAAGTTATGTTTAGATATAACCATTTGTTTCACTTTTGGAAGGATTAACAGGGTCCTGATGTGCATTAACTCATTAGATGTTATAAGTAAACATTTGCATATTAGTTTTAGACCAGTCTAATATATATACACACATTCAAATATACACATACATGTACATATAAAAAAAACTTTTTTAGATGGATGATAGTTTGAATAACTTAAAATAGCTGAATACAACCGTATACTAGTAGGAAAGTATAGACAAGCATGGCCGACCATTTGATACCCCACACCAGATATGGGTATATTTCAAAAAAATATGTTTATTTATTATGAAAATGCCTTAATTTCGATGTAAGTATTTAAGAAATTTATTAATGAAAAAATAATTTTCTAAAAGAGTAAGGGTCAAATGTGGGCCGATCATCATAAAGCATGGATTAATTTATATAAAATTTTGTTGTGCTGAATTTCAACGCATTACTAATAGCTAAAAGTTAATGGACGTTTAAATCATTTTCGAAAGGTTAGTTTCTATGGGGGCTAGGGGCAGTGTAATTTACGCTTACGATGTTCTAGTATATCTGACGTAGTAATGAGCTAAAAAATTGTATGTTGTATAGAGGCTAGATGAAACAATGGCCCGATTTTAACCATTTTCAATAGGATTTGTCCCTGCGCCAATATTCTGCGAATTATCTTTGAATTTGCGACCTGTGGTTTGATTACAAACTCAACATGGATAGATAGACAGACAGACAGACAGACAGACAGACAGAAAGACATACAGACAGAAAGACAGACAGACAGACAGACCTACAGACAGACAGACGGACGAGTGGACGGTCATGGCTTAATCGACTCAGAAAAAAATTCTAAGCTGATTGGTATAATTTAAGGTATAGCATACGACCAATATTTATGCTTTACAAACATCTGCACAAATTTATAATACCTTCCCCACTATAGTTGTAGGGTATAAATAACTCAAAAAAAGAACAAAAATTGTCGACTTTGGCAACAAAAAGTCATATACTATAAACTCCTAGAAAATGTACAAGACAAAAATCCGACCTTTATGCTCAATTTAACGGCTGATATTAAAATACGCAAGAACGAGAGGAGTGTGTGTATGTGTGGGAAATTTCACTTCAACGAAGGTGTAAACATCATGTCACATGGAAATATGGAAAGTTCATTGCGCCATGACATGAAATGACATCAAATTCTTGTTAGTTTTAAGACTATTTTGCATATTTAAGATTAAAATTTAAAGACTTGAAAATGTTTTTTTTTTCTGTTTTTAGTTAAGTGAAAAATGTAGATTTAAATATGTTGCTTATCTCGCCATATTAAACATGACTCGGTAAATACGTTTCTTATATTTTTAGAATCTTTAGTAAAAATGTGTTTTTTTTTAAGTTTAACAAATGTTAATGGCCATTTAATAAAGCAAAAGGAACTGGAAATATTTTCACGTTCATGTTGTAACGGAAAGAGAAGCAGCAACTACTACTACTACTAACAAAACAAATCATGTTGTTTGCTGTTGTGTGTTTTGGAAAAAATACTATTTTTGAAAATTGAATTTGTTACCCCAATCTTTGCATATATATTTTGCGATAATTTTACAAGTAAAAATATCTACAATAATAAAGAGCATGAGAATGCAAATACAGCAGCAATAAAGCAAAACGAGATGCGAATATTTAAGTTAAAAAATCTTTGTTTTCATATACAAGTATACAACAGTGGTTGGCTTAAAGAGAACCGATATATTATAAGTTAAAAAGCTAATTCTTAAGAGTTTCATTGATTCCTTTTGCTTTACTTTGAAAACAACTATTTGCTCTTGGTCCCTGCTGACTATATGTGCCGACCTTTGGCTTTACTATAGACATGTTTACACTGTAAACTATATAGTAATTTATTTGTTTAGTTTGTGTTGTTTCTTCTTATTGCCATTGTTGAGATTTTTGAAGTCCTGCAAATACTTTTCAGACTTTGTTTGCTTTTTTTGTTTTTTTGTGGAGCGGTTTTTTTGTTTGGTATGTTTAAGATTTCTTATTTGCTTTAGTTTTACAAAAAGAAAAAAAATGGAAGAAAATTTTTAATTAATTACCATGCAAATTGTTGTTAAATAAATATTTGCCATTATTTCTTGAGTGTTTTTTTTCGCAAGAACATATTTGTATAATAGAGCGCAATTGGGCACAGTGATTTGTCCATTATTTATGGTCCGATGTTGCTGATTTTAAGTAGGAAACTTCTCAAAATCATAATAGAAATATTTTGTTTCCGAAGATATTATTGGCCTTCAGAAACTTGATTTCAACGAACATACATACGGACAGACAGACAGACAGACATACAGATAGAAAGATAGGCAGAGAGATAGACAGACAGACAAGATATTCTTGGCCTTCAGAAACTTGATTTCAACGAACATCCATACAGACAGACATACAGATAGAAAGATAGGCAGACAGACAGACAGACAGACAGACAGACAGACAGACAGACAGACAGACAGACAGACAAACAGACAGACAGACAGACAGACAGACAGACAGACAGACAGACAGATAGACAGACATAACTTATCGCTTATTATTTTATGAAACTTTTCTTTAAAACTACTGTTCTATTGCATATTTCAAAAGTAAAACTTTCTTAAAACAAAAAACATTTAACATCATTATTCTTTTTGCTTCTATGTGTTTTAATATATGTAATTTTGTTTCAATTTCCCGACAAAATTTTCCCCCCCAAAAAATGGCTAAAAATATTTAATAAATTATTTACAATCAAATGCAGTTGTTAAAGTCTTAAAAAAAACTATATAAAAAAAGCATAAACCAGCAACATCATGAACATAGTTGTTGCATTTTAAATTTATGCATTTTTATATAGTTTTTTTCTTTATTTTACCAGAATATTGTTATTATTTATTCTTATAATGTGCATTGTAATTATTAGTGCATACAAACATGTTTATTTGCTCCAATACATACATATATTTTCAATGTATTTTCTTGGCATTTGATTTATGCAAGTAAATAAATTTTTCTCTTAACTATTTTTATATATATTTTTTAAACAAATAATAGATGTTGTATTAAACCTAGAAGAAATATAAAAATTGAAATTGTTTATACTTACTTTCGTATTCATCATCTTTATTTCCATCATAATTTTTTTGTAAAATCATTCTATTACACGGTATTTTCTCCGACATACATACGTATACAATGAAGTCCATGTGTATTTAAGTGCACCTTTCGTTAACACTTTTTTTGCGTTCCATGTGTTATATACATATTTATCAGAGGTTGGAAATAACTAAATTTTTTATTAAATAATTTTTCCAATCTCTGCTAAATCTCTCTGTAGGATTAGATTCTACATTCTATATTTCTAGGATTCAAAAAGTACCAGTTGAGGAACGAAAAAGTAGCAAATAGTTCATTCTATCAGGATCCTATATGTCTGATTTTATGTTTCTAGGTTCAATATTACAGAAAAATCAAATAGTTTAAGAACGAAAAGTACCAGAAACTGCACTTTTATAGTCTACCATTTCATCGAGATGCTGCGTGTTTAATTTTTTTGGGGTTTAAGAATTACAAAAGATTCAAAAAGTAACAGTTGAAGAACGAAAATGTACCAAATAGTTTACTCTTATAAATTTTCATTCCATCAGAATTCTGTATGTCTTATTTTATGTTTCTAGATTCAATATTGCACAAAAATCAAAGTTAAAGAATGAAATAATTCATAAAATAAAAGAAGTACCAGAATGTTCCCTTTTATAGATTTTTAATTATTATTTTTTTAATCAGTAAGCTGAGTGTTTTGCATTTCTAGGTTCAATTTTATAAGATATTTAAAAAGTACCTGTTGAATAACGAAAAAGTACCAAACAGTACTTTAATGGATTTACTCTATGTTTAATTTTATTTTTCTACATTCAATATTGTAGAAAATTCACAAAGTACCTTTTCAAGAATTAAAAAGTACCAAAATATAAGTCTATGGTACCGGAGTTACAAATAACACATTATTTTACTTATTTAACGTAACTAAATATTCCAATTTTTCATGTTTTATCAAAATTTGCCAAATGCGATTGATTTTGGTACTTTTTTCCTCCCCATTGACGAAATAAAAGTATTATACAAAAGGTTACTGTGTTGTAGTGGGGGACCATTATTAAGTATTCATATGCAATGTATATGTATATAATTCAATGAATACAACCGAATGTTTTATGAAAAAGTACCAAAAATTGGTATTTTTTTCCCTCCTTCAAGGTCTACATATTAAAAAAGTACTTTTTTTGTTATAACCACCATCAAAACAGATGGGAGGTAAATTGATTTTATCATTTCGTTTGTAACACATCGAAATATTGGTCATAGACCCACAAAAGTATATATATTCTGGGTCCTTATTAAATTCTAAGACGATCTAGCCATGCCCGTCCGTCTGTCTGTCTGTCTGTCTGTCTGTCTGTCTGTCTGTTAGTATGTCTGTTGAAAACACGATAGAGTCCGAACGGAATGAGCTAGAGAGTTTGCACAGATATTCTATTATATTCCACAAATATTCTATTATATTAATTGGTATTGAAAATGCGCCATATCGGTCCACGTTTTCGGATAGCCTCCATACAAGTGGACCCCTGAAAAACAGTTTTAACGGGTATATCTGTTTTAAAAGTTCGAGTATAACGATGAAATTCGATACACATAAGTTTAGTGTCAGCAAATCTCTCTACCTAAATTTATATGGATCGATCCATAATTGACCCCACCCCCATATAAAGTCCCCTTCGAAAATTACTTTAATGCCCATTACTGGCTTAATAATAAGAGTAGAGCGATGAAATTCGACACACATAAGTTTCATGCCAGCCGAAATCTTTCTACCAAAATTTAATAACACGAATAGAGCAATAAAATTCGATACACATAAGTTTCATGCTAACCAAAATCTCTCTACCAAATTTTATATGGAACGGTCCATAATTGATCCTACCCCCCATATAAGATCCCCTTCGGAAAATGACTAAAATGCCCATTACAGGCTTATTAATACGAATAGAGCAATGAAATTCGACACACATAAGTTTCATAATAGCCTAAATCTCTCAGCCAAGTTTTATATGGATCGGTCCATAATTGACCCTATCCCATATAAGGTCCCCTTCAGAAAATTACTTTAACGCTCATTACTGGCTTAAAAATACGAGTATAGCGATGAAATTCGACTCAAGTAAGTTCTTTGCAAGCAAAAACCTCTTCCCTAAGAGGGACGTGTTTGCAAAAAGTACCTGATATCTGTCGAATTTACAAAAATACCGTCTTTCTGTTTCCTTGTCCGAATTTCAGCTTTCTAGCTTTAACCGTTTAGACTGCGCGATGACGAATAAATCAGTCTTTCAGTAACTTTAGACTTATTTATATGTTATTATCACTATAAATTCGGTTTATAATCACTCCACATTTGAGCAAAAATATCATTATACGATATCATATAATCCGATTTAACGGCTCATACTTTTATACTTGTTCTCCTCTGTATAAGTATGTGTAAATTTTGTTTATTTTTTTTCCTTTCAATTTACTGAACTACAATACGTATGAGTAACTACAACCTTGCACTTTTTATAAAGTTGTTATGCTTAGCAGAGCGTAAAAATGTTGTAAAAAAGGTGCAAATTTTTTCTACGTTTGTAGTTTTATTTTCTATTTATACAGCTTTCTATTTAAAGTAAGTTTTGATCTTCTAGTAAAATCTATTACATATTTTAAATTGTTTAGCTAAAAGAATTCTAGCGTAAAATTAAAAGTGGTTAGTTGTTAGATGATCATGAATTCGGGTAGACAGCGATTAGAATAGTTAATGTATATATTTAATATTACAACAACATACTCAAAGTTGAAATTTTTTGTAGTTAAAAGACTTTTTTTGGACAAAAAACTAGATAAATATAAACATGAAACTTGTGATAACTTTAATAATATTAGAGCAACTAGTGGTTTTTAAAAACTTTTTAACATAATTAATTTACATAAAAAAGTTTTAAATTTATGCTGGAAATTGCTTTGCTGATATAATACGTTTTTTTCATATATATTTTTTTTTTATTATTTATCTTGGTTCTATTTTTAACATTAAGTACCTACATTACATATGTATAGTTTAGATTTAACTGCATAATTTAAAGTAAACCGGAAATTAATCTTTTTTTACGGTCTACCAGTAAATTTTTCATTATAACCGTCTAAATTTCCGGTTAAAACTTTTTTTATTTCTTAGGATTTTCTACATGACAGACAACGCCATGTATGTTAAGGTGGCTTCGTTTGTATGGAGCAAATAATATTAAAGACGAATTAAAGTTTATTATATCTTCCATCAAATATATATATACATATTGGTCGTAAAAATATAAAACTTCCTAGCTATATCTGCCCATCCATTAGGCCGTTTATTTGCTCTTATGTTTCCATAATTGCTAACTTAACGTTACTAATCCTATTTGTGGAGTCTCCCTAAATTATAAGTAATACGTCCGTTATAAGATTATATATGTATTGAATTGAATTATGGGGAAATATACATACATGTTTCATATAATAAAATACGATATAAAAACATTTCGAATTTAATTCCGTTATTTCCTTTAATAAAAAAAGGAACCAGCAAGAAACATAAAATAAATACAGAGATTATTACAAATCATTCGAATGACAGAAACCACATTTAGACCTTTTTTAAGATATATTTTTTTGTAGCTGTGACAAGGACGAAAGACGTGCACATACTTGTTCATACTTTTATGCATATAAATGTTTACATAACGTAAATAACCGCTGAACATTTTTTAGCGATAATTTGAATGCCAATTTAAATTATTACAATAAATGAATGTTGGCAGTAGCCTGCACAGTAGGTTCTAGCTTGGTAGTAAATATCAACCGATCATCAAAATTTTCTTAGAATTTATTAACAGATGACTAACTGATAAATTTGAAATGTGTTCAGATTTGTATACCCTTCACCTTTGTGAGTTGGGTATATATAAGTTTGTCATTTCGTTTGTAATTTCCACAATATAGTTTTCTGGTCCTATAAAGTGTATATATTCTGGATCCTTATATAAAGCGGATTCGTTTGAGCTGTGCCCGTCTGCGTGTTTGTTGAAATAAATTTTCTTAAGACCCCAGATATCTTCAATATTTCTTCAATAATTCTGTCAGACATGCTTTCGAGAAGTTTCCGATTTAAAATCAAGCAAAATCCGTCCATAAATAATAGAATATGGGAACGATGTGTGACGGAATTCGATACGAAATGTTTGTTGGGTGTATATACTATTTGTAACACATTGATGCATAATGGTTTTGATATATTAAACTAATAAAAGTGTCAATCGTTATAAAGAACATTTTGATATTGATACCAGCTAAAGTTATATATTTTTATGTACATTGATTTTAGGTATAATGTAAGTACGATTAGGTTAAAATAAACAAATACGAATAATTTTCAGGTATATTTTTGCAAAATGGATACTAATTAACCATCAATTAAGTTAGTTCGTTCGATAGTTAGTTAGTTAGTTAGTTAGCTAGTTAGTTAGTTAGTTAGTTAGTTAGTTAGTTAGTTAGTTAGTTAGTTAGTTAGTTAGTTAGTTAGTAGTTAGTTAGTTAGTAGTTAGTTAGTTAGTTAGTTAGTTAGTTAGTTAAGTTAGTTAGTTAGTTAGTTAGTTAGTTAGTTAGTTAGTTAGTTAGTTAGTTAGTTAGTTAGTTAGTTAGTTAGTTAGTTAGTAGTTAGTTAGTTAGTTAGTTAGTTAGTTAGTTAGTTAGTTAGTTAGTTAGTTAGTTAGTTAGTTAGTTAGTTAGTTAGTTAGTTAGTTAGTTAGTTAGTTAGTTAGTTAGTTAGTTAGTTAGTTAGTTAGTTAGTTAGTTAGTTAGTTAGTTAGTTAGTTAGTTAGTAGTTAGTTAGTTAGTTAGTTAGTTAGTTAGTTAGTTAGTTAGTTAGTTAGTTAGTTAGTTAGTTAGTTAGTTAGTTAGTTAGTTAGTTAGTTAGTTAGTTAGTTAGTTAGTTAGTTAGTTAGTTAGTTAGTTAGTTAGTTAGTTAGTTAGTTAGTTAGTTAGTTAGTTAGTTAGTTAGTTAGTAGTTAGTTAGTTAGTTAGTTAGTTAGTTAGTTAGTTAGTTAGTTAGTTAGTTAGTTAGTAGTTAGTTAGTTAGTTAGTTAGTTAGTTAGTTAGTTAGTTAGTTAGTTAGTTAGTTAGTTAGTTAGTTAGTTAGTTAGTTAGTTAGTTAGTTGTAGTTAGTTAGTTAGTTAGTTAGTTAGTTAGTTAGTTAGTTAGTTAGTTAGTAGTTAGTTAGTTAGTTAGTTAGTTAGTTAGTTAGTTAGTTAGTTAGTTAGTTAGTTAGTTAGTTAGTTAGTTAGTTAGTTAGTTAGTTAGTTAGTTAGTTAGTTAGTTAGTTAGTTAGTTAGTTAGTAGTTAGTTAGTTAGTTAGTAGTTAGTTAGTTAGTTAGTTAGTTAGTTAGTTAGTTAGTTAGTTAGTTAGTTAGTTAGTTAGTTAGTTAGTTAGTTAGTTAGTTAGTTAGTAGTAGTTAGTTAGTAGTTAGTTAGTTAGTTAGTTAGTTAGTTAGTTAGTTAGTTAGTTAGTTAGTTAGTTAGTTAGTTAGTTAGTTAGTTAGTTAGTTAGTTAGTTAGTTAGTTAGTTAGTTAGTTAGTTAGTTAGTTAGTTAGTTAGTTAGTTAGTTAGTTTTTTGTTTGTTTGTTTGTTAGTTAGTTATATCAAGTAATCAACTTTTGAAATCGAATTCAAAAAACACATGTTTTGCAATAAATGCCCAACTATGGCTCTCACAGAGTTCTTATTGAAAGGTTATATCTGTACAACAATCTAATAGGATTACCATTGTTCCAAATTCCGTGCCGATCGGAAGACATCGGTTTCAAAGATTGGATTACTTCACAAGAAAACTCTCAATAATATAATTTATCGCCTTTTGAAGATATGATTTTTGAATTTCTGCAATTCTCTAAATCCTCTTCCAAAACTAGATTTAAAATACTTCTCTATAATTCAATACCTTTACTAAGCTAATGTAAAACATTTTAATTTTTTTACTTGTATATTTCTTGACCATTACTAAATTTTAGAAATGTATTTGAAGTAATAATATTATTTTCTACTTTCGCTTACATAGAACACATCTATGAATCTCCTGTCTACAGTTGAAATATTGTTGTAAAAAAAAACATTTTTAATACAATATTCTGTAACTATTAAAATACATAAATGCAACTAACTGTCCGTCTGTTTGTCCATCTGCCTGTCTGCATGTCTGTTTCGTATTGTTTATAGACATTTATATTTCATTTTACTGTGTATTTTAGGGTGTACAGTAGTGTAATTTTTTTGTACATATACTACTAAACTTCCACATTTTAAAGAAATTAATATGAAACGAATTTAAATATAAATGTTGAAATCATATTTATTGTTTTTATTAGAATTATATATGAAGTATTTTAGTAGATAATGAAAAGTCTATAACTGTGGAAACTCTCATGTTTATATACCGCAATAAAATAAGTTTAAGGAAACCAAAAAATACAAACACATATAGTGATTTCATTGTACTGCTGCTATTGATATAATAAAAGTGTATACTTATGAATCCAACAGCTAAAGGCACAATTGAAAATACTGAAACAAAGAACGAAAAAAAGAAAGATTAAATCGACCGTTTTCCTGACCATATACCAATATACATATGTATGGGTATGAGCATCAATATGAATGAAATCCTACAATTTTAACGCAATACAACAATACAAATACAATAATATCATCCGCCAATTTGTGTGTAAAATTGCAGAGTGAGAAGTAAAAAAAAATTAAAATAAAACTATTTTTTTTAAACATTTTATGATTGTTGTAAATATGTATATGTGGGTGTTAAACAAGTCTGTTATTTTAACCATCTCAGCAGTGAATGTTAAACAGTGTGGTCAACTATTGAGGAGTGAACAAAAACTTTGAAAAACGTTAAATTATACATTTTTATCCTGCATAAATAGTAAAAACGGGCGTGACGTCTAATCAAGATCTAATATAGCATGAATGTACTTATTTCTGTAGTAGGGATATAATGTCAGGAGATTTAAAATTTTTTTATGAAAATCAATTTTGATTGTCTGTCTATCCGTCCGTCTGTCCGTCCATGTAAACCTTGCAATCAACCTACAGGTCACACTTTTCAAGACAATTTTATGGTATTTTGTTTCTTTTGGGCCAAGGACGAAGCCTATTGAAGTTAGTTGAAATCGGTACGTTATTTCACCTATCCTCGAATAGAGGTTTCGTGCTCATAATTTGGTAATTTTTCATATTAATTGCAAAAGGTTTAATTTGCTAAACGTCAATAGCTTTTTTAAACCTTACGATGCACCATCTCAAATTGTTGCTTATTTAAACGCTATAAATTTCTACCTACTACTACTATATTTTTAAATGTTTTTTTTTAAGTTTTTATATGTGCTAGTTTCTCCGCTCTATATAGCACTATACACACACCATCGCATATATTTCTTACTTTGTATTGGCGATAATAAAATAATCAAATGTAATAAAAAGATACAACTCAGCTAATACGCTTGTTTATTTTCAATAAAGAGCTTGTTTCAATATCCATTGCAGAGAATTTACGTCCATCCACACGCTTTAGCTGCGCTTGTAATATCACTTTTTATTTTTCATTGGAAATCAAAGAGATAACAGTAGGAATGTTATATAAAGGTCCCTCCAATAGCAGTTGCATAGTCGTAAGAATATGTATATTTAACTTGAACTGCAATCAAATTGATTGTTAAATTGTTATTGGAAGTAAATAGCTGTTTGTTTTTTTTATATATTGAATTACGTGCAAAATATAATTTGTTAGTGTTTCAGATAATTGTGAATAGAAGTAAAAAGATTTTATTAGAAATAATATAAAATGATTGAGATATTAATTCATATGTATTGCATACATTTGAACATACATTTACACATGTATAAATTAAATCATTTTTTATTCATGAAAATTATGGTTCTTTTTGATTATCATATAGAATTCCAAAAGTTATAACTATTTTCTTCAAATATGTAGAACTTAACTGTTCCAAAAAATTACACAGGCCGAAACATTTTTAACCCAGAGACCAAAGTATCTAATTCTGGCCTCAGAATTTATCTATCTTATCGTGTATTAAAGTTTGAAAATAACATAATTTCTTTTTAAGACGTTATAACAGCCTCAAGACAACTTTATTTATAAAATGTTGTATGCCTTCGATTCTGTCAACTTCTTCATAATTTTTTCGAGATATCTTCCCCTAAGCTTGATATAACAATAAATTGGTAGTTAGTTAGTTAGTTTGAAAGGAGGATGTATATACATCATATCCGAAGAAATACCACCTCCGGTCTACCAGACTAGAACACTAACCACTAACCTACCGGAGGCCACCTAACATACCGGAGGCCACAATAAATTGGTAAAAACTGTATTTTTTCGCACATTTCTCCTTTATTATACCAAAAAACTTATACATTCTAATTTTACATATTTTTTTCCTGTAAAATTCTTTTTGAACTGTTTAAAAATCTGCTGTAGTTGCTAAGATATCATCCGTTGTAGTTGACGGACGGACGGACAGACATCGTTAAGCCTAATCAGAAAGTGATTTTGAGTCGATTGGAACGTCCTCACATAGGATCCTCAATACTTTTGGGCGTTATAAACAATCTTTACAAAACGTAATACTCTCCGCTCTAAAGAAGTGCAGGGTACAAATACCAAAAATATACCGAAAACCATGAGCTTTCAAGCTTTAGGTGAAGATATATCAAAGAAAAGAGAAGATATGTAAGATGTTAATACCTTTACTTTAAAGCAGACATTTTAACATTTTATAAATAAAGTTGTCTTGGCCCTGTTATAACGTCTCAAAATGCTTAAAAAGGCGTTATATATAATTTCAGGACACGATATCTCAAATTCCAGATGTGATGGAGAACTTTTGAGGTCAGATTAGGATTCAGAGCGGCTCAATCCTTTAGAAACGTCTAACTTGGTCTCAGGGTTTTGATTTTTTTCAAATTTTGTCGGCCTGTGTTAATCAGTTAAATCAAGTTACTTACTACCTTGCCTGTTGCGTATGAGTGATAAAAAGTTTCTTATATGATGTAAAAATCATTTGTAAATAAATTGTAGCATACTTTTTGGCATTTGAGAAAATTAATTGTTGTACCCCCAAACGTATGAGTAATAAATAACTCAAAAATATTTGTTTATTAATTTGTTTAAAATGTAAAAAATGATAATTTTCTCTATATTCATAAATACAATAACACTGGTCTGCAGTGAAATCCTCCTTTAAGAAAAATTATATTAGAGTTGAAGACATTAATATACAAAATCAATATCGACTTTTCATTTCTTTATATTACATCGCGTTTTTGAAATATTTATATATTTAAACTGCAAAATATTTTCCAAAATATATTTCATCGATGTTATTTTATTAATAACATTTAAGGTTGTATAATTGTAAAAAAAAGTTTAAAATAAGGAAAAAATAAATATGAAAAAAATCCTAAATTTTTATATGAAACGTTTTGGTTGCAAAAATTGTATAAAAAATTTAAAAGAATATATAAATATTTTCTTTTAATAAATGATATGATACATATTGGTAGATCACTTAAAAAACATTTTAAAACAAGGTTTACATGGACACACAGACAGACAGACGGACGTACAGACGGATATAGCTTAATCGACTCGGGGAGTGTTTCTGAGCCGATTGGTATACTGTAGGAACAATATTTTTGGGTGTTACAAACAGCAGCACAAGCGCATTATACCCTCCCCACTATAGTGGTGTAGGGAATAAATATTTTCTGGTCCAACAGCTATAAGAGTTTAGATTATTTAGAATGCATTATCGTTGATAGTTGTATCCGATGAGAATAATTCTGAGTTGTTTTTGAGGTGTGTTGGTTAAGCTGAGTTGAGCCGAGTGTGCCTTAATCTTTAATTTATTAGCGATTGTTCTTCATGGTTGAGTAAGTTAGACTTTATTCTCAAACATGCTCAACTTATGACAGTAGAACCTAGTGGCCACTGAAATAAGTCTTGTCATTTAAAAATGAAACCGTCCCTAGTTGCTGTTGCCGAAATAACAGAGCCATCTCAGTAGTGTGGTTGTGCGTCTTTAAGAGGTTAAAGAATGCACTGGGGTGAGTCTTTAGATGCTGAGAATGTTCTAAGGAAAGGAGCATTCCCTCTAATATTGGTTATAAATTAGTGATTGCATTTTCCTTGTCGGAGTATGTATTGAGATATGACTCACTCGAAGAGATTGTATAGCTCGAGCAAAGTGCTGGTAGATGAACCGACAGAACCTTATACAAAAATTGCCACCTGCGTGTAAAAAGCACAAAGGGGCGGTGGTTAGTCGTCAAAGAAGCTCATCCTGTGGATGGAAAATATCACCGTGTAATAAGTCCGTCAAGGCAGGTGTTTACGTAAAGCACTTTCAAATCTTGTAATAATTATGCACTAAAATTCAAAGGAGTGAACATTTTTTTAGAACAGTTTTGGTTTAGTCGATTAATTTTATAAAGATCGGTTCATAAATAATCCTATCCCCCATATAAGGCCCTCTTCAGAAAATAAAATAAAATTCGACACAAAGAAGTTTTGTATGAACAAAAATCACTTCACATTCATGAATTTTTGTTTTTATTTTCAATACATTCATAATAATACGTTAATACGTTTTCATTTAGGATTTAACTTTTTCTTTTGCAGTATTTTTATCTATAGTGTTCTATCGTTCATCATCATAATCTTGATTAGCTATTCATAATAAATAATAAAAAAATATCATAATCCATAATTTATTTTGTTGATTTTTTATACCAATGGATACGCAGTAAAATAATGACGAGGGTTATATGAAAAATTTTCTAAACCTGTTGCAACACATTCCACATTTAATAAAAAAATATCAAAATGATGTTATAACACACAAATTAAGAGATTCATTCGGAAAATTTTCCAAATGTAAAGAATTAAATAATCATTTCTATATTATTTTAAATAGCACCCTCGCATATGTATACGTATAATTTACAAAATCATTTTAACTCCTTTTTTCCGTTTTGTTGGTTCACAAATTTATATTTCGTTTATAATTGGGTCAGGTCAGTGAGAAAATTTAACATTTTTTCACATATCTATGAATATGTGTTGGAATAGTGGTTATATAGAACTTCCTATTTAAAAGGATGTGTGAGTTGTGTTTTTTTTGCATACAAAATATATCAGTTTGTTGTAAGTTGCTCATAACATTAGAGAGGGTGTAACCGAATAATAAATGACAAATTATACTTGTAACATGTAAAAAATAAGAAAAAAGAAAAGAACTATATAAAATGTTAAGGGAAAGTATGAAGAATATAGTAAAAATAAATAAAAACATGTTTATTATGTGTTTGATAGTTTATAAGTAGGAATACTGAACTACATATAAGTACCCTACATGTAAGAAAATACTTTACACATAACAATGGTCTAATATCAGGACACTAATAATTCCCACTTGATATAACTTTCTATTCTTTAATATCATCATTACGAAAACTATCAAATTATAAAGATGTCAGTAGTAACAAAATAACACCTCGTAACTAATAATAATTTACGCATGAAGTGTTATAAATAGTTATCCTTATTAGATTGCTATTGTTTGCTATCATATACTCTTGTTGGTAAAAACATTATTACTTACGCCATATCAATCTGTTACCATTAATATTTAAAAATATAAATTCCCATTCATCTACTGTAGTGTTTCCTAGAATATTTTGATATATTGGTTAAAACATAGTTAATATTATTAGTAGAAAGTTATAAAACTGTATCATTTATCATAATGATAAATATGAGAAAAAAAGAATAAAGTATCTATAAACTTTGTATGTAAATAAAATAAATAAAAAAAACTACATGAATAGTTATTAAATCGTTTTTTGATTGAGAGGTGTTGCCATTCACATGTCAGGGTCAAATCGGAAAAAAGTTATAAAACAAATCATGTTAATTTCACTGTCATGTATCAAGATTTTTTTTTTTTTAACATAAATATGTAACGTTCATACATAAATATGTATGAATATTTATAAAACACGGCCGAGGACATATTAGTAAATGTATGCATGTGTATAAGATTTGAATATGTTACAGAAAAAAACTTTTCTTGTATTTATTGTCAAGAAAAAGTTGAAAATGTTTAAGTGTTGAAAAGAGAAAGTTGTTAAATTGAAATCATATTTACAGTTGAATATCATTAAGTATTTGTGTTAAAAGCTATTGATTTTTAAAAAAATGTATGCAGTTTTTATTATACTTTTTCTAAATGTAAAAAGTACATCATTAGGCATTGCAAAATAACGAAGACCATTGGCCCATTGGAGGAAATCTATCAGTGAGAAAATAAATTACAATCATGGTTTTTCGGTTCTTAACATGGAAAATCACTCACATTTATAGTTTTTTAATATGAGCGATAGAATTTTAATTAACACTACTAAATATTTATAATGGAAACCGATTTCCTATCGACCTGTTTTTTGTGTGTATGTCAATGGATCAGTTAAACAGTGTAGTGTACTTTTTCCATTGTCAAGACTATTGGATATAGATAGTCAATACTATAGGCTGATCTATAGTCAATAATAAAGACTTATATGTAGTTTAGACTATAAACTGATCTTTAGTGGACTGATCTATAGTCACGACTATAGACTAGTCTGTAATAAAGACTATGGACTGATCTATTGTCAAGACTATAAACTGATCAATAGTGTAGACTATAGACTGATCTATAGTCGATACTATAAACTGTTCTATAGTCTAGACTGTAGTAAAGACTGTAGACTTATCTGTAGTCAAGATCAAGATTACCTTTTATTCTAGATTATAGACTATTCCATAGTCAAGACTAAATATAGACAATATAGAGTCTGTAGTAAAGACCTTATACTGAACTTTAGTCAAGTCTAAAAACTTTTCTATAGTCTAAGCTGTATACTGATCTATAGTCAAGACTATAGATTAGTCTGTAATAAAAACTATAGGCAGATTTAAAGTCAAGATTATAGACTTGTCTATAATAGTAAAGACTATAGACTGTTATATAGTCAAGTCTATAGATTTATCTATAGTCTAGACTATAGACTGATCTATAGTCTAGACTATAGACTGATCTGTAGTAAAAACTGTAGACTGATCTGATCTATAGTCAGGACTATAGACTGATCTATAGTCACGACTATAGACTAATATATAGTAAAGACTATAGACTATTATATATTCAAAATTATAGACAATTCTATAGACTGATCTATTGTCAAGACTATAAACTTATCTATAGTCAGAACTATAGACTGATCTATAGTCATGGATTATAGACTATTCCATAATCAAGACTAAATATAGACTATAAAGAGTCTGTAGTAAAGACCTTATACTAATCTATAGTCAAGTCTTTAGACTGATCTATATTCTAGATTATAGACAATTCTATTGTCAAGACTAAATATAGAATAGCGTGTAGTAAAGACTATAGACTAAACTTTAGTCAAGACTATATAGTCAAGTCTAAGTATAGATTGGTTTTTAATTAATGGAGTAGTGCATAGTCTAATCGGTAGACCATTCAATATATTAGTGCACGGATTATTTGAAAGACTATTTCATAGACTAGTCAATAGACTAATAAAATATTTTATATACTATTACTATTACCTAAACAACAACTATTCAATAGATTAGTTCATAGGATAGCTAATGAATAGTCAATAAACCAATCTATTGTTAAGTCCGTTGATTGGTCAATAGACTAGTTCATAAACTATTGTTAATAGTCTAGGATTGGATAAATCTTATCCTAGTCTAATAAACTAGTATTCGGCGTGTTAACAGACTAGTTCCTAGACTAGGTAATAAAATCATCCATAAACTAGTCTATAGACAGATTAGTTAGTAACTAGTAAATACTTAGATATAAACGCTAGAAAGTAATTTAGCACTTTGATTCCTCAAAAATATTCTTTTTGATTTAAAGTATTAAATTTTGTAATAGTATTAGAATTAAAAATTCCCATGCCTGTTTTATAATAATATGAAACCATTGATAAGAAACTGCAGCATACTTTTTGGTATTTAGTAAAACAAAATGCTGTACATCGAGCGTATGAGTAATAAACACTTAAAAATGTTATTGCTTAGAAAAAATTAAATTTGTAGAAATTTTAATTGCCATTAAAAGCAAACAAATTAAGATAATTATAAAGGTTTCATTTATTCAATTTTAAAAATTTCTGACCCAGGTCTTTGTAAATCTATGAGGCCTACAGCTAATACTTAAACTCAATAATGCAAAAAACTGTTTCATCGTTTAGCAACTGTTCATTAATGTGCTTTTAATTAAATTATATTAATTAAAATAAAATACTTTTTAATATATTTTTTTATACATTTTTTAAAAATTTGCCTTTAAAAAATAGTTTTAAAAAAACTTGTAATTAAATGTCAAAAACTTGGATGTTTATATTAAATACTTTTTAATATTAATTTTCAATTGCCTTTATGATCGTGATATGAAATTTTGACTTGGTTTAATTTAATATAAAAATATGTACACTTTCATATTATATTGATATCATGTTTAAAAATGTTAACTAAATTTAATCAGCATTCCAAAAAATGTACATAAATAATAAAATTATCGAAAATAATTTGTTTGCAGCTAAGATCAAAAATTTCAAATTTAATTTATTTTTAAAAATAAACTGACATAACCTAAAACTATGTGCAATGCAATAACTATAAATACATAAATAATGCAATAACTATAAATACGTCATAACTCGAAATATGTTATTTCATATTGATTTATCGATTTTCAAAAATATCTATTAATTTCGATATGTAAATTTTAAAACTAATAACATTCTAAGATTGTCTGAGCAAAAGTAATTAAGGGATTTGTAAAATTATATAAAATACAAATTTTCTCGAGATCATATGTTTTGATTTATGACAGTCTTTAAATAATAGAGCGATTTGTATGTATTAGTATGTTTACTGCGGTCAATAATAGAGAAATATGCATATGTGAATGTAACAGAAAACACAAACTATTTTAAATTGAATAAAATAAAACATTTAGTATTTCGACAATGTACGCACAAACAGAGTAAATTAATTGGGCGTGTAATGGTTACGGAATTTTAACAACAGGAAGTAAAAATGTGGGATATGTGCACAAAAATAAACACAAAATTAAGCTAAAGAAGGGTGTGCCTTAACAAAGAAATTATTTTCACTCATTTGATATTTGCTTTGAATAATAAATTCCAGAAAAATATGAAAAATTTTGACCAAACATATTTACTATTTGATAAAGAATTTCCTAAAATTTCTACTGGTTTCCCCTTACAACTCATATATAATATTTATAAATTGCATGTGTTATAGATGCATAAATATAAGAAATAATGTATGTATGTATATACTCATGTAAGCGTAAATACTACGCATGCATACAATCACTAAATTTAATGAATTTAAATTTTCGAATGTTATTGGTAACAACAATTGTGGTCAGTTTAGATTATGTTTAAAAACCATAAATAATGAGTTAATTAAAATCAGTTAGAGGAAGGTTAGTTCATAAATATTATAGCTTTTTTCCCCATTTTGTTTGTTAGTGTTTAGCGTATAATATTATTATTACATTCTTAAATTGCAATATTATTATCGAATAATTTGATTTTGTGTGGGTAAGTGTATATGCTCTTATATTTTAGATGACTGCAAATATTTTAATTTATTATAATCAGCTTTTTATTATTGTTTGCTAAATATTATACTAATTATTGTTTTTAAATAGAGAGTTTATGAATTTTTAAGCATAAGGAAAATACTATAAATAAGTGGAAATATAATACGGAAGTGATATAAAAACCATACACTAGAATATAGCTCTCACTACAGACGAGATTAGATCATAGACTAAACCATAGTCCATAATACAGACCAAACTATTGCTTAGTCTACAAATTATCCGGACTATATGTGAATATATTATATCTTAAAGACAAGACAACAGTCCAAAATATAGACCTGACTATGGTCAATACTAAAGACCTGCATATAGTCGAGACTCTACAATACAGTTCAGACTATACTTTAGACCATGGCTCACAGACTATAGACTATACTATAGTAAAGACTACATTTCAGCCTATAGACTAGACTATAGTTCAGACTATAGACGAGACTATAGTTTAGATTATAGACTAGAATATAGACTACACCATATTTCATGCTATAGTTTAAATTATAGTATATATATATACTATAGACTACTCAATATATATACTATAGACTACTCAATAGTTCATACTATGGACTAGGTCACAGTTCAGAGTATAGACCAGACTCTATTTCAGTCTACAGTCTAGATTATAGTTCAAACTACAAACTAGACTATAGTTCAGACTGTAGACTGGACTATAATTCAGACTATAGACTAGACTCTAGTTCAGACTAAAGACTAGACTATAGACTAGACCACAGTTCAGACAATAGACAAGACTATCATTCAGACTATAGCTTTAGACTGAAGACTAGGCAACAGCCTACACAATAGTCCTGATTATAGCCTACATTATAGTCCAGCATAGCCTGTAGACTACACTATAGTTCAGACATTAGATTAGACTACAGGCTAGACTATAGTTAAGATTACGAACTAAAGTAGACACTAGGCTAGACTAGAACTATAGTCTACACTTGACAATGATTTAGAATATAGTGCAGACTGTAGACTAGACAAAAGTCCTGATAATAGCCTAGGCTTTAGTCCAGACTATGGAATATTCTGCAGTCAAGTCCAGCTTAGACTATAGACCAATCTTAGGGTAGGCCATAAATTAGACAGTCTATGCTATACTTAAGACTAGGGTCCAGACTATAGACTAGACTATAGTCCAGACTATAGACTAGACTATAGTCCAGACTATAGACTGGACTATAGTCCAGACTATAGACTAGACTATAGTCCAGACTATAGACTAGACTATAGTCCAGACTATAGACTAGACTATAGTCCAGACTATAGACTAGACTATAGTCCAGACTATAGACTAGACTATAGTCCAGACTATAGACTGATAATAGCCTAGACTTTAGTCCAGACTTTGCAATATTCGGCAGTCAAGTCAAGCTTAGACTATAGACCAATCTTAGGGTAGGCCATAAATTAGACAGTCTATGCTATACTTAAGACTATAGTCCAGACTATAGACTAGACTATAGTCCAGACTATAGACTAGACTATAGTCCAGACTATAGACTAGACTATAGTCCAGACTATAGACTAGACTATAGTCCAGACTATAGACTAGACTATAGTCCAGACTATAGACTAGACTATAGTCCAGACTATAGACTAGACTATTGTCCAGACTATAGACTAGACTATTGTCCAGACCATAGACTAGACTGCAGTCCAGACTATAGACCAGACTATAGACTAGACTATAGTCCAGATTATAGAATAGGCTATAGTCTGGACTATAGTCCAGAATATAGACTAGTCTATAGTCCAGACTATAGACTAGACCATAGTCCAGACTATAGACTAGACTATAGTCCAGACTATAGACTAGACTATAGTCCAGACTATAGACTGCACTATAGTCCAGACTATATACTAGACTATAGTCCAGACTATAGAGTATAAACTGGACTATAGTCCAGACTATTGACTATACTATAGTCCAGACTATAGACTAGACTATAGTCCAGACTGTACTCTAGACTATAGTCCAGAGTGTACTCTAGACTATAGTCCAGACTGTAGACTAGACTATATTCCAGACTATAGACTATATTCCAGACTATAGAATAGACTATAGTCCAGACTATAGAATAGACTGCAGACTAGACTATAGTCCAGACTGTAGACTAGACTATAGTCCAGAGAGTAGACTAAACTATAGTCCAGACTATAGAATAGACTATAGTCCAGACTATAGAATAGACTATAGAATAGACTATAGTCCAGACTATAGAATAGACTATAGTCCAGACTATAGAATAGACCATAGTCCAGACTATAGACTAGACTATAGACTAGACTATAGTCCAGACTATAGACTAGACTATAGTCCAGACTATAGACTGCACTATAGTCCAGACTATATACTAGACTATAGTCCAGACTATATACTAGACTATAGTCCAGACTATAGACTAGACTATAGTCCAGACTATAGAGTATAAACTAGACTATAGTCCAGACTATTGACTATACTATAGTCCCGACTATAGACTAGACTATAGTCCAGACTGTACTCTAGACTATAGTCCAGACTGTAGACTAGACTATAGTCCAGACTGTAGACTAGACTATAGTCCAGACTGTAGACTAGACTATAGTCCAGACTGTAGACTAGACTATATTCCAGACTATAGACTAGACTATATTCCAGACTATAGAATAGACTATAGAATAGACTGCAGACTAGACTATAGTCCAGACTGTAGACTAGACTATAGTCCAGAGAGTAGACTAAACTATAGTCCAGACTATAGAATAGACTATAGTCCAGACTATAGAATAGACTATAGTCCAGACTATAGAATAGACTATAGTCCAGACTATAGACTTGTCTATTGACTAGACTATAGACTTGTCTATTGACTAGACTATTGTTTACATTATAGATAATAGTCCAGATTATAGACTTGACTATAGTTCAAACTATAGACTAGACTATATTCCAGAATATAGACTAGACCATGTATCCTTCTCTAGACTAGAAAACGCTGTAGTCCAGACCATAGTTGAGACTATGGATTGTAGTGCAGGCTATGGACTATAGTTGAAGTGCAGACTATAGACTATAGTCCAGAATACGTACTAGGCTACAATATATAATATAGTTGATACTAAGTAATATTCAGATTATACACAAGACTATTGCCTAGATTACAAAATATGTATATCGCATAATCAGAACTATAGATGAGGAAAATTTATCTCGAAAATTAAATTTCAAAGTGACTGATATTGGTAAATAAGTTCATTTAACCCTCACATAAACACCTTTCCTTAGCTGATTATTAGTTCTCTACATTTTACTGGTTCCTATGGTTTTTGGAACAACTCTATAACTATAACTAAATTTCATGTTTTCCCCTTTTTTTATTAAGATACCACAAAAAACCCAATGTTAAGTAAATAAGTAGAAAAACATTTAATTGAGATAAAAAAGGTCAGTTTTATTAACCCTTGTCCAATTATCATGTCATAAACAATATCTTAATACCATTAACAGATACAAGGTTGTTTCAATTTATTTGCCAAAGTATATAATATGCTAAAAAAGTAAAATACAAGTAAAAAATAAATATTTAAAACAGTTTATTAATTTAGAAATTAACATGCAATAAAATGTTTCTTTTTTTTGGTTTAGCCATGGGGTATTAAAAGTCAGACTTTGAAAAAAAATTAAACATACAAAACATAAAAGTCGTTGTTTTTTATTGTTCTTTTATCATTTTTAGGGTGATACCCTGGAGTGTAGTAATTTAAGCAAGTCTACCTGTTATTGTGACCTAATCCCAAAATTTGAGAAAGTTTATCACAGTAAAAAACAAATATTTGCAAAAAATCTATTCTTGTTTGTTTAAAGTAAAAAAGCTTTATTTTTTTTTTTCGTAAAATATTGAAAATTAAATTCTAAGATTATTCTATTCCACATAAACAATCAAAGTAACACGGTTACATGTGGGTTTATCACAATGTGTATTTTAAAGTATGTTTGTGTATGAGTACAACGCAGCAACAACATTCCTAAAAAGGATGAGCCATGTGATATGTGAGAAATTGACCTTGATGGGAGCACAACAGTGTAAAGTTGTGTATTTATATGTTACAGGCAGCAAAGACAATAACAAAAACGAACAAGGAGACAACGACCCATTGACAAGGTATAAAGCACTTAACTTTAAGGCAAACAGAAATGACTCTTTACAGCAAATAAAAGCTTTTTTCAATGCTCTTAAATTAACAAAAAGCTTTTAGTCTTATTGGCTACTCTTAAGTTTGCTGAATATGCTAAAAGCTTTATGGAATGAAAGAGAAAGCAATATTTGTTATGTCGTCTCCGTAAAAGCTTTTGTCATGCAGCTTATTAGTATTTTACTCTTTAGTTTTCATTCATATTTTTCAATTCAACATTATTTATTTGTTTTTAGAAAACTTGTTGTTGTTTGTTACTTGTTGTAAAGCTTGTTGTTTGCTCACTGAAATAAAGACATTCAAAATTTCTGTGTGTGCAAACGTTTGTGTATGTGTTAGTGTGCGTTTTCCACCAAATTAGATTTATTACCCATGGTGTACGGTCAAATGTAAAATTGTTGTTTGTTCACAGACACACAAACATATACATATCTATATGCATGTATGTATTACAAACAGACATATACATTCTCATACATACACATTTAACTTAATATTTGTTTGGGTGTTTTCGTTAGTTGTTATTTCAGAACTTTTGCTTATATTAGAAATGTGCTAAGTCGATTTTAAACAATTTTAGTTGGTTCATTGTTAATACAATATTCACCTGCGTTAGAGATACAATATGTAGAAAGCAAGCTATGATGGGGTCAATTATGGAACTATACGAAATTTTTGTAGTAGAATTCGTTTTTGTTCTTGTAGTGGAGTGGCTGTATATCTGCTCAACAGATACTGAAATATATAGGTCAAATAAGATATCTTAACTTTAAGAAGCTATATCTTGAAAACCCAATGTGTTCCACCTCATGAGACATGTCACTTTTGAATATGTCTTCACCTTGTTGTAATTGCAATCTGAGTTAAGGTGTATTACTAATACACTCTCTAGTCTTGTGGAAACTATAAACAAGAGGAGAAATTATATTTTACACCTTTTGGGATGGGTATTATACGTTTGTGTTGATATTTGTAACATTCAAAAATATTGACGCTACACCCAGCTTAAATTGGCACAAAATCACTTTCTGAGTCCGTCCTTCCGTCTGTCTATCTGTGTGTCCATGTAAACTTTGTGTGCACGCTATAGCTGGTAATTTTTAAAATAATTTGATGAAATTTGGCGCATACTTTTCTATTCACCCAAGGACGAAAATGGTTGAAATCAGACTGTTATTTAACCTAGCTTTCATACAACCGTACCCCCCGAATATGGCTTTCGAGCTCATAATTATGTTAAAAGTTTTAGTATCTGTACAAAAATCGCCACAAATTAGTCGATAAGTCTAAAAGTTACTGCCAATTTTCGTAATGATCGATGAAAAAATTAAATGGTTTATTATTAAAAATAGTCCACATTTTTTACATACTACTCATTGGTGAAGTCGGACATACCCGACTATTCATTCTTACTTGTTTTTTGATTGTTTCGACTGGGGTCTGAATTCTAAAACAAAATAATGGACTCACAGCATCAATAATGTGATGCGTTTCTAATCGAATGATATCTAAAGCTTGTGATTGATCAGATGTTGGGTACATTTCTATCTACTGACTTTAAACTGGCGATTGCTATCTTATCAAAATATATATTAGGATTGGACTCCTGCATATCTTTCTTTCCGCAATAGGACTTCTATGGCAAGAGATTAAGTAGTTCAAGTACTTGAGTAAAGTGTGCATGGACAAACCTCAGTCATTTACTAAACTTGCTTCTTTAGTGTTCTTCTCTGAAATCATTCAGGGGCGATTGGTGGACCCTCATTAGTCCATCGAGTGGAGGACAGTTGTGAGGTTAGGTTACCTTCTTACATTGATGACCTCATGTTAACAATACTCTTTAGATTACAAATCAAATGATATTGTACGAACTATTTGGTGATTCGTCCTTATTAATGGGGCATAGCCCTGAAACAATCCCTACTTCCGATGTAGGAGTATTTCAATCTAAAACTTGACTTATAATAGTATTATATAACTCTATTCAAATCACAAAGTCGTATACTTGGAAAACTCAAACACTTTGTATATTCGGTATCAGTTTTTTACATATAGGCGTATAAGAAACAAAATCTGTTTATAACTCATACGCACTGTATTTCCTTAATATATTTTAATTCATTGTATTTTGTATTAAGTTACATCTATGAAATATTTTTACGACAAAATTTGTTTTATAAACTGTTTATAATATACAATTTTTTTTTTTGAATAAGGGCTTTAATATTTAAAAATTAAACATATTTACACCTTCGTATACTATAGGTTTTGTGAGCAAAATATTTCAAATTTCCTCATTTATTTTGCACAAAGACGAAATATTAAATAAATGTCCTTTATACCAGTTAACCTACATCATCAGTGTTCCCTTGAATTTGTCTAAAAAAAGAGCTTAAGCTTCAAACTAGTTTAAATGAAATAAATAACATTCACATGGTTTATATACATATATGTAAAGCATTTTATGCTGTACTACTTTTAAGTCTTCTTTATATTTGTTTGATTCCAATAAAAATTGCACCAATGGAACCCTTTATTTATGGTGGTAATCCATAGAAAAAATACAGTTAATTGCCAGGGTCAAAAATATAGAGAAAGATATACAACCATTTAAGTAAACCATACACGTATTAAGAATTCTACCGTTAAAAGAATTTTTTATTACATGAGTGTACTTTTCATTATTGCTAGTGAGTGTGTGTATTTTATTTTGTGAAAAGTTCAATATGCACATAGTATGAGTTCGTAGTACGTAAAGTGATCGTTTTACATTTTTATTTGTATTGGAAAAAAGTAAATTGTAACAGTGTTCCACAAAACGGTTGAATAGTTAAAATGAACAACTATAACAAAATAATTGTATAAACATGAAAATTATTGAGTCTAACCAAAGAGACGCACATCAATATATAAAAAAAGATGAGAAAAAAGGCATAGTAAATAAATAGCACATATATATAAGTTTGGTTTAACTAGTAAGCAGTAATACCCTAAACGTGGTCTTTATGCTAATATTTTAAAGCGGCTTGTGACGTAACAGTTCTTCTCTTGCTTTACTGAAATCTGATTATACTTCGTATGTTTCCTGTATCAAACGTGACCGCTCTGTCTCATTGTCGTATCATCTTTTCTCAAATGTTAAAAGCGAATGGATGGGAATGGACAATTACATATTGCGTATGACTCAAATTGTGCAGCGCCTACTACAGAGGAATAACAGCATTTCTTAACTGAAGCAGATGTATAAACGTCCGAACTTTTACCATTTAAGGAAATGACAAATATAAAACTGCTATGATATAGGATGATAAAATCTAAACGGGTAAAGTGAGTAAATACTCAAGTGGAGGCCATATGTTTGTGTATCACTTAAGCTTCTGTGACCGCGACTAACCAAACGGATATCCCGGTAGTTTGGTTGTCAGACCGACTAGGCAGGACGGCTTACATTCTAACGATGGCTAGCTTCCTGATATGCTTCAGAGCCATTTGACCCTGCAAAGGGAGAGAAGAACCTGCGGGCGCTAGTTGAGGAACTTGTACATAATAGAAGCGAAAACTTTGTTGCATATGATGGCGCCAAATAGTTTAAGCTCTGCATTTGAGGAGTTGGCGAGTATAGAAACCCAGTAAAAACTTTCATTACCATGTAAGCGGTTAAAATGCCAAAATTTACTTACACAATAGCATTTTAAGTCATTATTTTAACACGGTGATGTCATTGGAGACAAGTACTTACCACAAACGATTACAAGTAATTTAAAAAAGTAGTCATATACAGCTTCTATATATTCACTGGCAAGATCACTAATGATTTAGAAAGTATTTATATATAAATTATTAGTAAGACCTTATTAGACTACTTCTATGTAATCCAGACGATATGTAGTATTCATTGAAAAGTATATTGTTAGGTAAGTAATTACAATTAAAAGCCATTACCTAGTTATTGCTGGGAATCATTCCTATTGAACAGATTTTCCAATCACGGTGAGTTTGTGGGTCCTTACGCAATATTGAAGGATGAAGCTACACCATTAGTTTGGTATATTCCTCAGATTGCATATTAGCCAACTAAACAGCCATGCATATCTCAAAGTTATCACCTTAAACGGAACAAAATTGAAATAGAAGTATATTACTATTACGATAGGCGAATAGGCGACTGTGGGATAGAAATTCAAATAATTCTCTTTCACGTTCTCTCTTTCATTTTCTTTCACGAAAAAGGATATTTAATCTCTTGGCCCTTAAGGGAAATTAGTTGAGGTTTCTTAAGATATTGACTGTCTCAAGTAAGTGTTACTATCGAATCCAATAATACATATGGGAAATACTGGCCTCCGAGTGTTCTCATTAAATTACCAGCTCCCATGTAACGTAACTTGTTGAGAGAACAATTATATGCAACATAAAAAAGATTGCACTATTGGCCAACTTGCTTAGGAATTACACCGGTACAGGATATCATACTCTTTTAAATGGTTAAAACTCGTCTGTCTATCTGTCCTCCAAAAATTCGTTAACAATAAGAATATTTTATTGGAAACTAAATAAAATTTCGTTAAAACCGAACATAGCATCATCACTTGTTGTAGTTTTATATTTTTTTCATGGTTGTACAAAATCAAAACAAAAACATTAACTTTGTTTTTGGGGGAAACCATAAATTTTACAGGATACACAAATAAATATTTACAAAAACGAAAACATTATTTTGGAAATGTCTGTGTGTCTCTCTGCACGAGAGAAAAAAAGTTACAAATGAAATGAAGAAAAAATAAACTGAAACGAACAACATAAAGTTAAATATCCAACACCATATTGAACACATGCTCATCTCTAGGATTTAAACATCTACTTACATATATACATATTGAAACTTGTTAAATTATATACATAGATATATATGTAAGGATATGTTAAAACACTCACTGGTATACTTTATTTTTGTGAATGCATAGTAAGGCTAGTTAAATATTGTATATCACTATATATACCCAACAAATTTAAAAGGAGCCTTTAACAATGTAGACTTTCCAAAAACTCCAAATTTATTCCATATCCACCAGATGAAGTGCATTGTGATATATAGTTTAAGTTCAATTTTTAATAATTAGTAGCACAACTAATTTTGTAACCAGATTTAACCCAAGCTTAAACACTATTTAAGGATAACCCTTCCGAACTGCTGGTTAAATACAAACAGTTGTATATTAACACACAGATGTATATGTATATAGGGTTACATATGTATCTACACACACATTTACATGTGACTACTCACATAAAATAATATAGTAAACGATGAGTAAATCTAAATCTCTTTGAAATGGAGGGAAAAAATACAAATTGAAACTTATTGAAGCTGTTTTGAAAATGGTGATTGAACAATAAAATGTTGTACACAATTCCAGGTCATTGGCTGTATGTAGAGTATTTGTTGTGGTAGAACAAACGAATGAACGAAGTTACATGTGTGTACCAGCAAAACATTTTTATGATTTTGGTTTTTAATGAAGTTGTAAATATGGTAGACATGTAAACAATTTCGTCGAACATTTTAATTTTAATTGTATCGTTAAAATTTAAAATGTTGAAATGTGTATTATGATAATTAACCAGTTAGAGTGTGTAGATTGGCTCAATGGACTGCCAATATATTTTATTTTGTGGAAAAAGGTACAGTATAAAGATATACCCTAATGAATGATACTACTTCCAATGTCGAGAAATTAGATAAGTAAAAGTGGCATTTATTTCTAAAGATAATTCTTTACATTGCAAAAACCTATAGATTAATAAGTGTATAACCGTATCTGTTAGAAATATCCTTTCTACAGTATCTGGAAACAGATGTAATCGGTACATTCTAGAACCCATTTGAAAGATTTGTAAACATTGTTTATGGATATGGGAGTTGTCTTTAATCATAATGATATTGTATATACTCTCAGGGATTAAGCGATTGATCAATCTTGAGTGGCTCACATGGGTCCACCCGGCTACGGTCCCGTTGTGATGCACTAATGGTCGTACGAGTCCATTTAAATATTACTCACTACTTCCATATTTAAACCAGCCAGTTTTATTCACAAAATTTAGGATATTTTTAAGGCATATCCCAGATAGCTCATCTAAACAAGATAGAGCATCAAAGCCGAAACAATGTTCTCTGCTTTCATTGAATGATGGTCAGTAGAGGAGAAAGTGGGGTATTGTTTCCTCTTCCTCCTCATTATGACAACTCCTATAGTAGTTGTTATATTCGAAACTCATTCTTCTGGCGTGATTGCCAATTGTACAGTGTCCCATTATTACAGATACCATCATTCTTATCTGTTCCTTGCGAAATCTTAATAATAACCTTGACCTGGGAGCATCGTATAGAGGCCAAATTGACCTCGAAGTGAGACAGGTAGTTTCGCTGAACCATCTGATTTGAGTCATTTCATAAAGTTCAGTCTAAACTAGTGACTTACGGTTTGTAAGGGAGATACCAGTAAATGTGTCGATTACGTCATCCCCTCGCAACGCACCATTCCTGGCAAGTTCGTCAGCTACACAGTTCTTCTGACAATTACTATGCACAGGGATCCATATTAGCGTTATCCTAGAATGTCTAGCTATCTCATTCAGAGATACCCGGCATTCTTCAGTTAACCTAGATGTCGTAAAGGCGCCAGAGACATTTGCTTTTAAAACGTTGCGTGAGTTCACGCCTTCTGCTTCCAACATGACGGATGGATGTTCAATTTAAAATTTTGGGACTACAACTTTATCAGAACTACTACATCTAACCTACAAGACTTCTAATTAAAAATGCGTTGCTGCTAATGAAGAACCTTTTAAACTGCATGCAGTACCTAGTGCAAAGCATGCGACACTTGACATGTATTTTAGGACATGTGGGCTTTCGAAAATGTCGCGCTATTCGTTTTTAAGCTCAGGGTGAGCTAGAGACGACTTAAAATTACCACCAGAAAGAACACGCAGGTGGACATATCCTGGACAGGCAAATTAACTTTACACAAGCACTGGAATACTGTTCCACCCATCAAACAGATCTTTTATCCGACACATTCATGCGAAACATTCATAAGAGTCAGCACACTCTTGACTCACTCATTCCCGGAAACTTATCCTGGATTTAGGTTGCATCAGTCATTTAACAAATATTCTCTTTCCGAAAGTTCGGTTTCAACCACTACCACAGCCACTATGTGTATCCCAAAGAAACCTCTCCAACAGCCTGTACAGGATGAATCCGTAGATCACTGACTCCCGTACTACTACTATAAGCCTTCTGGTCAAACCATGACTCATCCATTTTTTAGTCCACGCAGATTAGAGGAACTAGTAGCATCATTATTCCCTGGGATCGCAATAAGATCAAGGTGAGGACCGTTCACCAAGATAATATGCTTCGAAGACAGAGCATTCGGGAAAATGAAACTGCAAACAAATGCTCAACTTCGTTGCTAAAATGTCCTTGTACGTGGCAACTAATATGATCGAGAGAGGATCGATGACCGCATTTTGAAAATCACTTAAAACAAAGTTGTCCCTTACAAAGCCCAACAACGAAGTAAGGGATAAACTTTACTGGGATATATTTTGGATTTAGCTTAGATTTAATATAGAACATACAATTTCCTTTTTAAAAGCAGACCACAACTAGTTTTATAGTTAGACACTACTCTGTTACACTTCATACTTAAAACTTATAGGTTTTTTTTCTCGGTAAACATAAAATACAACGAGTGGAAGTAGAATCGCTGTTGTTGTGAGTGCTTCTACTCTAGCTGCAAAAACATGTAAGAGGATTCATTTATACAAACATATACAAACTAACACAAACATTTTTAAACCAAACACTGACAAAATATACAAATAATTTGTGTTGTTTTTGTTGTTGTCAATTTTACTATTGTTGGTAGAGTTGTTGTTATATTGGTAAGTAACCTATTTGGCATCTAAAACTGAAATCGTATATTTCTTTCTTTTATTCAACAAAATACTAACTAACATACTTACACACACACACATAAGCATACACATACAAATAGTTTTCGTTTCGTTGTGGTTTGTTTGAGTCGATTTTTGGTGTCAGCAATTGCTTTTTGAAGCAACAACAACAACAACAATAAAGTGAAGAAAAAGTTGAAATCCAGCAGCAACAAAAATAGAATTGTTAAAAATATGTAGATGGTTTTGTTTGCCAAATCCGGAGTATTGTTGACAGCGTTACAGACGCCAAAAATTATTGAAAAACTCACAAAAAATACGAAAAATAAACTAACAAACCAGTAAAATGTTTGGCTTCTATTTTTCCATTGAAGAAAAGCAAAAAAAAAAAAAAATAACAACCAAATCCAAAATATAGACTTGTTCTCAAACAATGACAGTGACTGGATTAAGTAAGATGGGTGAGATAATTTTACAAATAATTGGACTAAAATATTTTTGTTATTGCTACTTTTTCTTCTACTGATTGTTGTATTTTCTTCTTTTTTCCGATTATTTGCTGCTGCTGTTGTTGTTTTTTTTTTGTTATTGTTATTTACATTCCACTCTGTCACAGTGTTATTATGCAATTATGGTCTAAAGCTGTGTTGTTTATGAACATTTGAAAATTAAATTGGATTTTCTTTTATTAAAGTTGTAAATTGTAGTCCATGTAATATTATTAATACTTAAAGGATATTGGTTTTGTTTGTGTTAGGCAAAAAAATTTCAAGTTGTTTAGATATTATTTGGAAAACGTTATGTCTATTAAATAAGCTAGAGATCATCTCATAGTAGATAAAGGATCTAATTTCAGAAAGAAGAAGTTTAAATATTACATCTTTCTTTAACTCCTTCAATAATATGTATGTTTAAGCTTTGCCCCCTTTAAATATGCAACATTTTAAAATTTTTAAAATTTTTCTTTTAGTTTAATAACTTTTCAGAATATTTCATTAATTATACCCAAATGATTATATTTTAGTTAATATTTTCAATTAGTTGCACCACCCTTTGTCGTAGACATCATAAATTTTGAAAAATTCTATGATGTATTATTTAAAAGGGTCATTTTATGATAAATCATTTTACGTTCTACGAAAAATTCATAAATTTGTTAGTTAAAATATTATTAAATAATTTAATTAATATACAACTATTTATTTTTGTTAAAGTCTATGAGCGCATTTAAAAAATTTTACTTAATCATCCAATAAAATGACTAACAAATTCTTATATGATTTATTTGGCAATAAAAGTAAAACTCTAATAACATCTGCATTTACAACAAGATAAATTACTAAACCAATTTAGAAAAAAAAAATTAAAATACAATATGAATAGACAACATATTAAACATACATACATACATACATATCTGTTAGTGTGGATGTGAGGTAGAGGAAGATAGTGTGAGAGTGTTTTATCTATATAAGTTAGTATAGCAAACATCACCTACAAACATGTATTTGTTATGTTTTTAATAGGGTCTTGTAGAAATGTATGTTTTTATCTGAACCGATTTTTATCACATTATAATCAATTTACAGTTCGACTTTTTAATATAATAACTAATCAATACGTTAAACACAATCACTTTCTGAGTCTATCAAGACATATCCGTCTGTCCGTCCACTGTATATCTCTGTAAATGTTGTGAGTTGTCCTTAGCTCACCCTGATCTCCGAAAATTTTGATATCCTCCATCAAAAAAGATGGGGGTATATTGATTTCAATGCTTATATATATATTTTGGGTCCTTATAAAATTCTAAGACGATCTAGCCTTGTCCGTCCGACTGTCTGTTAAAATAAAGATAGGGACCACATGGGAGCAGCTAGTCAGCTGAAATTTTGCATAAATATTCTCTATTGATAAGGTTTGTTTGGTATTGAAAATGTGTAATATCGGTCCACGTTTTCGGGTAGCGCCCATACAAGTGGACCCCCGAAAAACAGCGAACAAAAGTACGAAAATAGCGATGAAATTCGACATAAATAAGTTTTATATGAATCAAAATCTGTCCACCAAATTTTATGAAGATCGGTTCATATTTGAGCCTACCCTCCACATATGGTCCCCTTCAAAATTACTATAACGCTCATTAATGGCTTAAAAATATGAACATAGTGATGAAATTCGAGACACACAAAATCTCCGTACAAATTTTTTTTTGAGGATCGGCCCATATATGACCCTATCCCCCATATAATGTCCCCTTCTGAAAATTACTTTAATGCTCACTACTGGCTAAAAAAATCCGAGTATAACTATGGCATAAGTAAGTTCCTCGCGATCCAAAGTATCTCTAACAAATTTTATGTGGATCGTTCCATAATTGACCCTACCCCCCATAGAAGATTCCCTTCAGAAAATTACTTTAACACTCATTACTTTCATAAAAATACGAATAAAGCGATGAAATTCGACACACATAAGTTTGGTCCATAATTGGCCCTACCGCCAAACGAGTAAAGCGATGACATTCAATGTAATCAAGTTTCATATTAACCAAAATCGGTCTACAAAAAGTTATGAGGATCGGTCAATAATTAATCCTACCCCTTATATAAGCCCATTGAAAATTTGATGAGGAGGATTCAGAAAATTAAAAAAAATAAGAAAATCGACATAAAGAAGTTTGAACTTAGGAACATAATTCTTCAAAATACGACTTTTCCTTATTTAAAAATACGAGTATAGCGATAAAATTCGACATAAACAAGTTCTATACAAAACAAAATATATGTACAGCTTTTTATGAGTATCGGTTCATTATTGACCCTACAAGAATATAAGGTCCCCTTCAGAAAATTCGTCTTAGGCTCGTGACTGAATCGAAAATACGAGTAGAGCGATGAATTTTGATTCTAATAAGTATTATACGAACCGAAATATTTTGTTAATTCGAAGGACCTTGGTCCATAATCGAATTAAGTCATATTCCCTGATGTTTACGCCATACGGTTTGATGGTGGGTATATGAGAATATAATACTCTCACTTGTTATATGTTTAAAAAGAGACAATTTATCGAGACAGATCTATCAAAATTATATATAAAGAGAAACATTATTGAAATTTTTAGGAATTTTAGGAATTTTTTTATTATCATTATTAAGGTTGAAATTAAACGAATGAAAACTTTTGATAAACCCTTTCGTTAATGTAGTTTAAAAAGTGAATATCATTCTTAAAACTCCTACTGTTTTATGATTTTAAATTTATAGTAAAGATTCAAGAATGAACCTAAAGTCTTTTTTGCTTCTTCATTGTCTTCATATCCAGCTAAATTGTGTTACTAACAAGCCAACTAAATTCAACTAAGTTTAACTTAATGTTTCGACTAAAATGAATGAATGTTTTTTTTTTTTGGAATATATACAAGATAATCTATGTACAATAGGGAGCTTCCTCAATTATTAAAAAAAGCTTTTGGAAAAAAATATTGGAAGACCTATTAAATATAAAATAACGAAAAAAGGAAATTTGTACTTAGAAAAAAAAATGTCAATTTTTTGATCTTACATCCATTTTACCAAAAGCAAATGTTTTTAATTAAGCCCACACTTTTTATTTCCTGTAATCGGAACTATCCTTATGTTAAAAATGGTACAAGAAACTAAGTAGAGTTGGTTGTGTTTTCTCCTCTAAATATGTAGTATAACATCAACTCGTTATAATATACGACCAAGAACATGGATGCAATGATGAGTTTTACTAAAAATAATAGAAAGATGAATAAATGTGGAAAGCGAGAGGAAAACATAATAATAATAAAACAAAAGTAAAACATGGTCTAAAATGATAAATATTCGCTTTCAGTAACATTTGGTTAAAATTGAAAATAATATGGACTTAAATAATACAATAGTATATGATGGCAAAGCAACGAATAGGAGTTTGGTGTTTATTTTCACAACTTAGAATATGTTTGTAGGGATGAAGCAAAAAAAAAAAAAAAAAATAATAATTTAAATAGTGAAAATTAAAAAGCAAAGCTAGAAGGATAATTAAGAACGAATAATGGACACCCTATTAAAAGTATTTCGAAATATTTGCAATTAAGTGGAAAATTGTTCATGAAAAGCGAATTTTCTATCTATAAAAGGAAAATTGTTCGAAAATTTTCCAAAGAAAAACAAGTAAGAGTGTTATATTTGGCTGTCCCGAATCTCATTTACCCACCATCAAACCGTATGCCCTAGAGGGTATAATTTCCTATAAATATCAGTGCTATTTTTGGAATATGGCTTAAATCAATTATGGATGGAGCTCTTTTGAACTAAGAATTTGTTTTCAATATTTAAACCGCGAGCGTATGAGTAATTTTCTGAGGGGGACCTTTTATGCATCAATTATGAACCGATACTCATATAATGTTGCACATAAATGGATTTTTTTTGTGCTCTTCTGAACTAAGAATTTTTTTTCAATATTTAAACCGTGAGCGTATGAGTAATTTTCTGAGGGGGACCTTTTATGCATCAATTATAAACCGATACTCATAGAATGTTGCACATAAAGGGATTTTTTTTATATAGAACTTGTTTATGTAAAATTTCATCGCTATACTCATATTTTTGTTCTGAAGGGAACCTTTTAGAGGGACTAGGGTCAGTTATAGATCAATCCTCATTAAATTCAGAATGAAGAATTATGTTTCTAAGTATAAACTTTTTTATATCGATTTTTCTGAAACATTTTGGCTCGCGAGTAACATACTTGTGTAAAATTTTATCACTATAATTGAATTTTTTAAGCCAGTAGTGAGCGTTATAGTCATTTTCAGAAGGGGACCTTATATGGGGGGTAGGGTCAATTGTAGGACGATCCTCACTAAATTTGGTAGAGAGTTTATGGTTCATATAAAACTTATGTGTGTCAAATTTTATCGCATTGCTCGTATTTTTAAGCCAGCAATGAGCGTTAAAGAAATTTTCTGAAGGGGATCTTATATGGGGGTAGGGTCAATTATGGACCGATCCACATGAAATTTGTTAGAGAGATTTTGGATCGTAAGGAACTTACTTATGTCATAGTTATACTCGGATTTTTAAGCCAGTAATGAGCGTTAAAGTAATTTTCAGAAAGGGACCTTATAAGGGGGATAGGGTCATTTATGGACCGATCTTCATAAAATGTGGTGGAGAGATTTTTGTTCATATAAAACTTAGTTATGTCGAATTTCATCGCTATTTTCGTACTTTTCTTTGCTGTTTTTCGGGGGTCCACTTGTATGGGTGCTATCCGAAAACGTGGACCGATGTTGTACATTTTCAATACCTTCAATAGGGAATATTTATGCAAAATTTCAGCTGTTTAGCTCCTCCCATGTGGTCCCTATCGTAATTTAAACAGACAGACGGACTTTATCATTTTAGAATTTAATAAGGACCTAAAATATATATACTTTTGGGGGTTACAAACATAATTACAAAATCAATATACCCCCATCTTTTTTTGATAAAAAAAAGAAAATTGATCAAAGATTTTCTATAAAAAGAAAATTTTTCGAAATATTTTCTAAAAAAGATAATTAATCGAAAATTTTCCATTTTCTATCAGAAGAAAAATTTATAGAAATATTTTTTATAAAAAGAAAATTCATCAACAATTCTCTTTATAAGGAAAATTTATCGAAAATTTCCTATAAAAAGAAAAAATTTATGGACAATTTTCTAAAAAAGAGTAAATTTATGGAACATTTTCTAAAGAATAGAAAATTTATTGAAAATTTGTTAAAAAAGAGAAAATTTATCGAAAATGAGAAACTTTATTGAAATTTTTCTATAAAAAGAGAAATTTTATGTAAAAATTTGTAGAAAAGAGTATATTTGTCGAAAATTTGCTGTAAAAAGAACAAAATTCCTATAAAAGATAAAATTTATTGAAAATTTTTTATAAAAATAGAATATTATGGAAAATTTTCTAAAACCCAAAAATTTTCCATTTTCTAAGACAATCCTTTCGGATGATAAAAAATTAAGAAGTTTTTGAAATTCAACTTGCATGATTTACCATTTCTAACAATTAGGCTTTTTTTAAACACATTTTTCACTTGAATGCAAATTTAAAATTTTAAACTGTCACAAAAACGATTTGCAACTAAGAATACCAAATAATAGAAATACTCTTAGTATGAGATATGCAGCAGAATAAATATGTAAAAAAGAAAAAATAATTTTGAGAGTGAAAAATTATTATTATAGTTTCAAGTCATAATTGAAAATTCTGGACACATTTGCATTTATCTTTAGCCATTATTGCTACTATACTGGGTCTTTTTGTATTGCTTTTGTTGTTGTCGTTTTTCAGATTCCTTCAACTTGTTAACTTGCTTCATATTAAGCATAAAATGAAATGAGTAAATATGATGTGGATGGATATTGTTATAGAATGGATGTTAAAAAATTCTACTTGCTGATGATGGGTTTGATTTTGTATTCATAACTATGGACTCTTTGTACTTAAACAAGTCAGTCTGCAGCTTCAGTAACAGCACTGAAGATACACATACTTGTGAGTACAAATATGATTTGTTTGATGTATGTATGTATCTTTCTTTCACAAATGATGGTGGTGACGATGATGGCAAAGACAACAAGAAGCATAATAATAATAATGATAATAATGATGAGCATGATTATATTTAGTGATTGTTAAAGATTTGTGTGCATGAAATACTGAATGAAATTTTGGTTCGTTTGCTTCACTCAAAATGAGAAAATAAAAATGGTCATATGTCTGTCTGACAACAGCATCCAATAAATAATAACATATCTCTATTCAATGTCTAGAGATACTATTACTGTACTATACCAAAATATTTAGGCTGACAGCAAGCTTTCGCCAGTATTTATGCGAGTAACAAACAAACGTAATGTAAAACAAACAGAATGACGAACGCTCAAATACACACACACAAACACGCGCGAACCGAGGGACGGAAGGAAGTGCGGATGGACAGACCAGCAATCATATAGTAGACTGGCATGGGCCGCTTCACAAAATGTTGCAAAAGGAAGTTTGTATAGTATAATCTGAAGAAGATGGCTTCAGCCAAGTGTCAAAATGAAAATGATAAATGAATTGTTGTTTTCGTAAATGATAAACTAGGCCAGATAAATAAGCATTCCAGCCTGATTGTTTCAAACTCCTGCCATACCACAACCGCTGTTATACTATTGGCTGTTGTTAGAGAAGAAGGAGGGAAAAGGACCGAAAGAACAAAGGGAAAAACACTTCCTAAATAGAATTTTAATTGTTTATTTTTCTTAATTGTGGATATAAACTTAAAGTATTTGTTTAAAGTTAATTTTATGCAATTTTTTTTTTTGGTACAATCTATATATATGTATATAAAATAGTAGCGTTACTGACTGACTGATTCATCATCGCACACCCAAACAGCTGAACCTAAAATCATGAAATTTTGACAGTAGATGTGTTTTTGGGCATTAGATCCACTAAGGAGGAATTTTGGGAAATCTGTACAATTAGGGATAAAAAAGGGGAAAAAACAAGCTAAAACAGTGTTTCTTAATTATCTTACACAATATTAGTGATACAAGAAAAATTTTAAATGCACCTGTATCTACTCTTAAAATGAGCAGATTGGTGGCTGGTACTTTTTTTAAAGGGGTGATAATGTGTAACAAAGGTGATTTTGGTACCTTTTTGGCCCTTTATAACTTTTTAACTAATAAAATTTTTGTAAATATTTTGGATATATCTTCTAAAATTATGATACACTTATTTCGTACTTTTTTAAAATTCAGTCCTTTTTGAGTGTAAAAGGGGAAAAAATTTTATTTTTAGTACTTTTTTAGCACATTAAGAAAACTTTTTATATTACGTATTTACTATGTCATATGTATTGCAACAAAATATGTGCTATTTCACTGGGGAAAAAGTACCAAAAAGGGGAAAAACGGAAAATTTAATTTATTCAAACTAATTGAGCCAATTTTTATAAAATTTAAAAAAATAGTTAATTTACTCACACAAAATAAGCTATTGGTACATTATTTTGGAATTCGGGTACTAAGGTCTACATATATGACCAATTTCGGGTAATTTGTTTGGTACATTTTGAAAGCACAATTTTTTTGGAACAATTGAATGCAGATTTGAATCGTTTTATCTGTGATATATAGATTTAAACACGGGATATTTTGTAAACTTAATTCTCGAAAAAGTTTATTCCTAGACTAAAAGGGGGTAAATGGTACTATTTTTATTAGTACTTTCCACAAAGGTAGAATTTATTCCACTTTTGGTACTTTTTTTCTTCAAATTATAATCTTTGTATGTTCTATGGTATGAGTTCAAAACACATGATTATAAACATACTCGATCCATTTTGAATATGATTTTTTAAGAGAGAACTGTTTAGTACTTTGTATTTCTCAAATGGTACTTTTTGAATTTTCTAAAATATTCTACCTAGAAACATAAATTTGAATATACATGGTTCTGGCTGAATAATACTCTGTAAGTGGGGATTCTTTGGTACTTTTCCATTCTTTAAATGGTATCTTTTGGATTCTCTATAATGGGGAACCGGAACAAATGACATGTGGAAGCTAAATTAATGAAAATAAAAAATACACGCTCCTTACTGAATGCGAATACATCCACGTAATAAATTTCAATAATATTGAATATAAAAAACAGAATCAATTAAAATTTTCTATAAAAGTAATAACAATTTTGTATGTATGTATATATTTAATTTTGGTTAGGGTAGCGATGCACCCGGAGTATTCTAGTTGTTAATGAAGTGAGAATTTATCGACAAATTTTCTATTAAAAACATTTTTATTGATAATTTTCTATAAAAAGAAAAAGGAAATTTATTGCAAATTTTCCATAAAGAGAAAATTTATTTAAAATTTTTTATAAACAGAAAATGTATCTAAATTATTCTATAACACCTATCGACAATTTTTTCAATGACGAAGTTTATTAAACGTTTTCTATAAAGAAAAAATTTATCGAAAATTTTTTATAAAAAGAGAAAATTTATCGAAAATTTTATATAAAAAAAATTATCGAACATTTTCTATAAAAAGAGAAAATTTATTGACAATTTTTTATAAAAAGAGAAAATTTATCGAAAGTTTTATTAAAAGAGAGAAAATTTATCGAAATTTTATAGAAAATTCTACATAGAAAGAGAAAATTTATCGAAAATTCTTTATAAAATGAGAAAATTTATCGAAAATCTTATAAACAGAGAAATTTTATCGAAAATCTTATATAAACAAAGAAATTTTACCGAAAATTTTCTATAAATAGAGAAAATTTATCGAAGATAAAAAAAGTGAAAATTTATTCAAAGTTTTCTATAAACAGAGAAATTTTATTGAAAATTTTCTATGAAAATTTAAAATTTATTCAAAATTTTCTATAAAAAGAGAAAATTTATAGAAAATTCTCATAAATTTTCTATAAAAAGAAAATTTATCTATGAAAAAAAAAAAAAATGTATAGAAAATTTTTTATAAACGGAAAATTTATCAAACATTATCTATAAAGAAATAAAAATATAGTTTTTTAATACTTGCTCTTAGAATTTTCAGTTTTTATTTGTATGTGTATCCTGATAGATTTTCCAAAAGCATATGATTCACAAAATCAGTTTTCTTTGCTGTAAGAAAATTATTATTTTTAATATTTTTCTGCAATTGAAACCGTTTGCTTTCTTTTAACATATATTTTTAAAAACCTGTCACAGATTTATGTCAAATTTGTGTTACTTGTTGTTTTTTCAGACTTTGTTTACTTCCTTAGTCTATCCATATAAGAAAATGTAAATTTTAATTTAATTTTTTATGAAACCATTTACAACTGTTGCACAGTAAATTTATTTATGTTTTGCTGTTGAAAAACATTTCTTCAGATTTTTTGTTTTTTTTTTTGCATCTCTTCGTGCTGCATTTATATGTACAAATGCTCAACGATAAAATCATATTGTATCCTAAAAACATCATCCATGTCACCTGGATAACAGAAAAAAAAAACTTACAGTTTTGTCATATGAAATTAAATTTATACATATGTATATATGTGCGAGTAAAAAGTTGTTTTCATATGTATTTATATTTTACATACGAGGTTGTTTTCATTAATGATGATAAATATGAAATTGTGGCATATGTGACGTATGATTAATATTTCGCTATTAAATATTACTTATACTCTGGTATAAGAATAGTTTTAAAATAAGTTTGACATTCGTATATATTGTATGTACTTATACTAATCTTAAAGTGAATTCGATTCTGTGTCCTGGGACATTTTACTACAACAACGTACCTCGTATATTTTCCATCTTAAACAATGCAATCTGCAAAAACACTCAGCATATAAAATAACATAAATAGTACATACATATAAATTTCTTGTAGTAACAATACTAGAACAACATCAACATATTTTTTTAAACGAAAATAAGTTGATCAAACAAATTTTTAGTCAGTTGAAATAAAACTTTTTCTTTACAATCTTCTCTATACTTTTTGTTGTCTTATTTGCTTTCTCTGCCTTTAAACAAAAACAATAGATAATATACTATACCTCTAACTCTCTCTCTCTCTCTCTCTCTTTCTATCTCTCTCTTAAAAATACAAAACTTTACTCAACTAGTTTATTAACATTGCCAACTAAAACTGACACATTCAACCTAAAAACGACACATATACAACAAAAATATTTTAGGTTTTACAACATTCAAAACAATTCTTCCAGAGAAAAATATTAAGAATCAGTATAAAATACAGCAGCAGTAAGTTGACTGACTAGTTGAGATTAAGTTTTCAAAAATTGAGCAAAAAGTTAAAATAACATCATCAGCCCACATGGTACAGGTGCAATTGTTGTAACTGCATGTTTATGCACAGTGTAAAAAGAAGAATACGAGGCAATACTTTTTCTTTCAAACTCACCAATACAATAACATGGATAAATAATGGAAATAGTTGTATATGTATAATTCATGTTTGTGCCAGGATTATCATCTAAAAAAACAAACTTGTGATAACATACAATGCCAAAAACATGAACACAACTAACTTCTGCATTTACTGTTTGTATTTTTTTTTTGTTGTGAATTTCAAAACAAACTTTTTGGGGTGTTTAAAAAAATTGTTGTTCTTGTTGTTGATTTTGATATGTTTTCGAAGTTGTAGATAAAAAAAGAAATATAGTTATTTTAAAATGTTTAGTATTATTTATTTTGTTAATATGTCAGGTAAAACAATGTAAAAGTTGGGACTTTTAAGGGAAAAATAGCTTGTTTGTTGTGTACTTATTATAGTGCTCTATATTAAATTAAAGGTCCAGTTCATCTATATACTTTGAATAAAGGTTAAAGAATCGCTGTCATATAAATTTGTGTTTAATGTTACATTCAAATATTACTCTGTAAAATCATTTATTTAATTCTGAAATTAGATAGTTAGTTAGTTAGTTAGTTAGTTAGTTAGTTAGTTAGTTAGTTAGTTAGTTAGTTAGTAGTTAGTTAGTTAGTTAGTTAGTTAGTTAGTTAGTTAGTTAGTTAGTTAGTTAGTTAGTTAGTTAGTTAGTTAGTTAGTTAGTAGTTAGTTAGTAGTTAGTTAGTAGTTAGTTAGTTAGTTAGTTAGTTAGTTAGTTAGTTAGTTAGTTAGTAGTTAGTTAGTTAGTTAGTTAGTTAGTTAGTTAGTTAGTTAGTTAGTTAGTTAGTTAGTTAGTTAGTTAGTTAGTTTAGTTAGTTAGTAGTTAGTTAGTTAGTTAGTAGTTAGTTAGTTAGTTAGTTAGTTAGTTAGTTAGTTAGTTAGTTAGTTAGTTAGTTAGTTAGTAGTTAGTTAGTTAGTTAGTTAGTTAGTTAGTTAGTTAGTTAGTTAGTTAGTTAGTTAGTTAGTAGTTAGTTAGTTAGTTAGTTAGTTAGGTAGTTAGTTAGTTAGTTAGTTAGTTAGTTAGTAGTTAGTTAGTTAGTTAGTTAGTTAGTTAGTTAGTTAGTAGTTAGTTAGTTAGTTAGTTAGTTAGTTAGTTAGTTAGTTAGTTAGTTAGTTAGTTAGTTAGTTAGTTAGTTAGTTAGTTAGTTAGTTAGTTAGTTAGTTAGTTAGTTAGTTAGTTAGTTAGTTAGTAGTTAGTAGTTAGTTAGTTAGTTAGTTAGTTAGTTAGTTAGTTAGTTAGTTAGTTAGTTAGTTAGTTAGTTAGTTAGTAGTTAGTTAGTTAGTTAGTTAGTTAGTTAGTTAGTTAGTTAGTTAGTTAGTTAGTTAGTTAGTTAGTTAGTTCGTAGTTAGTTAGTTAGTTAGTTAGTTAGTTAGTTAGTTAGTTAGTTAGTTAGTTAGTTAGTTAGTAGTAGTTAGTTAGTTAGTTAGTTAGTTAGTTAGTTAGTTAGTTAGTTAGTTAGTTAGTTAGTTAGTTAGTTAGTTAGTTAGTTAGTTAGTTAGTTCGTTAGTTAGTTAGTTAGTTAGTTAGTTAGTTAGTTAGTTAGTTAGTTAGTTAGTTAGTTAGTTAGTTAGTTAGTAGTTAGTTAGTTAGTTAGTTAGTTGTTAGTTAGTTAGTTAGTTAGTTAGTTAGGTAGTTAGTTAGTTAGTTAGTTAGTTAGTTAGTTAGTTAGTTAGTTAGTTAGTTAGTTAGTTAGTTAGTTAGTTAGTTAGTTAGTTAGTTAGTTAGTTAGTTAGTAGTTAGTTAGTTAGTTAGTAGTTAGTTAGTAGTTAGTTAGTTAGTTAGTTAGTTAGTTAGTTAGTTAGTTAGTTAGTTAGTTAGTTAGTTAGTTAGTAGTTAGTTAGTTAGTTAGTAGTTAGTTAGTAGTTAGTTAGTTAGTTAGTTAGTAGTTAGTTAGTTAGTTAGTTAGTAGTTAGTTAGTTAGTTAGTTAGTTAGTTAGTTAGTTAGTTAGTTAGTTAGTTAGTTAGTAGTTAGTTAGTAGTTAGTTAGTTAGTTAGTAGTAGTTAGTTAGTTAGTTAGTTAGTAGTTAGTTAGTTAGTTAGTTAGTTAGTTAGTTAGTTAGTTAGTTAGCTAAAAAATAGTAATATTTTGCCTTTTCGTTTTACAAAGGCGTTATTTGGACCGACGCCTCATGCAACCCATATGGTTACTGGCAGACGCAATGGCTCGAGCAGTTTAGCCTCAGGGCCTCGGAACTTAACACTCATGCAACGCAATTTTACTGGTAAGAAAGTGTGCATACAAATTCACTACACGGAAGTTTAGAAGAGGAGGCTGTAGGAAAAAAGGAATATTAATTTTGAGTTAAAAAAACAAAGATTGTGTACAGATGAAGCTCTTCACTTTTTTTAATTTTTTTTTAAAGTTAACAAGGATCAACATTCTTAATTGCGTAATTGCAATTGCAACATGATTAGTTGGTAACATTCTCAGCAGGGGAACGAGATAAAAAAGGTTAAAACATACTGCAACTAAAACAAAATGTTGCAACTACGATTAGTTGG